>NC_053488.1:25503827-25551286 GCF_015227805.2 Hirundo rustica | reverse complement strand
AAAGAAAAAAGAAAAATAAAGAAAGAAAGAAAGAAGAAAGAAAGAAAAAATGAAAACGAAAAAGGAAAAAAAAAAAAGGAAAGAAAGAAAGAAAGAAAGAAAGAAAGAAGAAAGAAAGAAAGAAAGAAAGAAAGAAAGAAGACAATGCTATATGATGCACTTTTGCTGGAAAAAAGAAATCATTTTCTGATCTACAGTCATTTTACACAATTATTTCTGTAGGAAATATAGTTACAGAATTTGTCCTGTTAAGCTCAAAAGAGCTAATGAGGCTGCAAGTCAAAGAAGAAATGGAGTCTATTAATATACTTCCCAATACAGGAAATATATATTGTATGTATAAGAGTATATAAAAGGATATTAAAATTTAATTTGCAGTACTTTATGATAATTTTGCTTTTTTATATATTTTGGGAGAGATAGAGTGATGTAGAATTGCTGGCCAAGCAAATTGGTTTCGGTGTCAAGGTTCCTCGGCACAATTTGACTTTTGGGATAGAGTATAGAAATCAAGTTATATTTGTCTTCTTTTTCTAATGAAAAGGTTTAATAAACTGGACACAAAAGTGACTGGATATACTTTATTTTTTTTTCATGTTCATTGAAATAAAACAATCAAAACAACATTTGATCATGAATAAAATCCTTAGAAAGACAGAATTTTAAAATCAATTTGGTTTTTGTCAAAAAAATACCTACTTATTTGTTCTACCAAGCATATTATTTATATTTATGGACTGAAATGAAAAGTAAAAGTGAAGCTTGCAAGAAGATAATTTTCGCTCAATCTGTTGCAAAGATTTGTACTACTCATAGAAAATGTCTGCCCTAGTCCTTCGGTTCCTATATCAGTAAATCATTAATCCAGATTAACAGCAGCAAAGCTATGAATTTAATGGAAATTCTTTTTCTGCTAGAGAATGGATTCTGAATAGATTGGAAGAATGTAGTCCAGAAAATAACACACAGCTCTTTACCGTTACCACCTGTGATCATTGCAGCAAGAATTTCACAGAGCTCCTCCTAGATTATGTCAAATACAATTCACTAAAATACCTGAGGGCATAATAAGATCAGAGGCTTGTCCTGGAACATACAAAGCAAGCAAACAAACAAAAAACAACAATCCAAATGACTCAGCAATCAAACCAACTTACTTTATCCTTGAATTATCTAAACAATGTCCATGATGACTTTAAAGGTCATTCTTATTTTCTCTCTAAACTTGTTGTGTTATTCAAGGATAAATATTGCCTCATAACTACTGCATACTAGGAAGGAAAACAGGAAGAAAAGGAAAGAAAATAGGAAGGATAGAAAGCAAAATAAAGCAAAAGAGAAATGGAAGAAATAAGATATATTCATTATTCCTGTGGTTGTGTGCAGGGCCAGGAGCTGGACTTTGACAGTTCTTGTGGATCCCTTCCTGTTCAGGATATTTTATGATCCTGTGACTGCCATTTATTTAAATTACTCATTACTGATTTTGTAGACTCTCTTATATGTGAAAAATCATTTGCAAGATTCAAATTGGCCATGAATTTTGTGTCTTGAGACCTAAAATTTAGAGAAGGGATCGAGCAAGAAAAGTAAACAAACCAAGAAGGACTTCAGTAGCATCATCAAAGGCTGTAGATGCACTCCCTAAACAGTCAAGTGGAAGGACAAATCACCTGATTGATCTTATAAAAATCATCTGATCGATCTTATATGATCATTTGTATTCTGCCCAGCCCAGCATTTCATGTGTTCCTGGCCACATCCTGACAGCTGCATGTCTCTTGGTTGATTATAAATCCTCAGCAGTGATGAAAGGGATTTTTGATAAGCTAATAACTGACCTATTTCTGGACCTTCAATCATGTCTTCTGACAATGGATTGCAAGGAAAGTAAGATACTCTGAAATATTGTGATTTTCCAAAATGACTTCATTAAACTGTCTTGTATTTCTGGCCTAAGGTCTTTATAATAGGGTGATGAGTGGCTCCTGGTCATAGAAAATTGTCTTTATTTAATTTCTGGATGTCTACCTTTACTGTACTAAGATTTAAGTGCAAATTTGGCTCTATATGCATTATGGAAATTGACTAAGAGTGATGTGATGATCAGGATTAAATTCCAATTTAAAGAAATCACTGTTTTCTCCATTTTCCAACTTCATGGAAAGACTCAGAAGGTGCCAATTTTGGTCCCAGAGGTGGTCAAAATTAACAGGAAGGAAAATGGAAGAAGTTCGGGTCTCCTTGCCTAGACTGTTCTCCTTGTCTAGGCTGCCCCTGCTTTAGCCTCATCTCTTTGCTTAGCATGTCTCAAGAACAAAGAAAAAAAAAAAAAAAAGTCAGACTACAAGAAGAAAATTCAATTACTTGAGCCCTCAATCATGCCTACAAGTAAAAGAAAGCAGATCAATAGATTTTGCTGTAATGTGGCCCATTAAATGTTTCTCCTTCATGGTGTATTTCTGTGAAGATATCAATTTCCCAGAGATATATGGAAGAATTCACTGTATAATGCAGGAAACTGGCAAGAAGCAAGAACAAGGTCAACAGAACTAATCTGAGGAACTTCTCTTTGTGTGACCATTTGATTTTTTTTTTTCTCCTAACTTGTTTTTCACCTTCTGATGAGTGTATGGGTATTAAAAACTACACACAAAAACTTTACTATTGAGCCTCTACTATATTTTCATAACTCCCTTGACATTCCTTGCTGTCAAGGACAAAAAGGCCATCTAGACTGAAACCTCCTACCAAGTGGGCAATAAAGTTTCTCCTACAGACCTTTGTGCCAATCCAAACAAATTAAGTAGAAGAAAAATTACCAAGGAGTGAGGTGCTAGAGTCAAACTTGGCAAAGTTGCTGAGGTCCTTGCTTCTCCCTAGACCTCCTGCTGAAGGTCATTCAACCACTCACCGCCTAAGGTCCTTGTTTGCATTATACAGATATTCCAAGCTACATTCCATGTGAAATGTATACTAAAATTATATACAAAAGGTTCTGCTGATTGTGAGGTAAATTGATTTTTTTATGGAGTACATTACTCAGAAGAGGTAACCCAATCCCAGTCTCATTAGCCTGTCCCTGCAATCAGCTTAATTAGACTTTAAAAAAAGGTGACTTCTCAGTTTGGGTAGACAATATGCTTTCAGAATGCAAGTGAATATGTTCAGAGGCTAAACCAGCTTCTCATTAGCTGGTTAACTTTTATGAGTACACAACTGAACTTCTGAATAAATATCAATGCATCTGGTAAGTCGTAAGAGGAGGACCATATAGATTGCGCAAAGCAGCCCAGAACTATTGGGTACTTTAGGAAAATACATAGTTTTGATGTTAAATCTTTAAATAATGATGAAATCATCTTAGAATTATTTTAAGCTATTTCAATTTTTAATAATTTTTTTATCTTAACTAACATGAAGAAATATTTCTCTAATACTTAATATTATCTGATTAATATTAAATTATATTAATTAAATTTAATTAAGATTAATTGTTAATGTACTGGTAAAACCTCCTGCAGTAGCTTTGTGGTTTGTGGCTACTTTTTTTTTTTTCTTTTTTCCCAAAATTTTTTTTGAACTTGATTGAAATTCAATCAGTTGTGTTGTTCTGGAGGATCACGTATCCTGTCTCATCTGTGAATATTTTATAATCAGTTTTCTATTAAAAACATGCAATTCATTGACCATCCATTCTCTTAGGTACTTGTGCATTTTTAAATTGTTTTTATACATTTCACTTTTAAGAAAATAAATAAATAATGTTTCATTATTAGAAATTAAACTTCCTGAACTTTTAGGCACACATTAAGAAATTTATCTGGTACATAATCTAATAACTGAGAACCCACTAAACCTTTTTGAATAGAGCACTCCATGAACCTTAAGATTTCATTAAAAAATTGTCCATGTGTAGCAACTAATCACATGGAATCTGTTGTTTTCATCTCTAGTAACCTTCTTCCTTTAGTGCTCTAAAACAAACTATAAAGCCTTATTTCTACCTTTTTTTCCCCCATTACATTTGTATTTGTTATGTTTGTGTTTGTTATTATTTTCCTGTGTCCATGGTCTCTAAATAATAGTAAGGATGATTTTCTTTTTTGCTAGATTCAACATGTGGAGAGATTAAAAACACAAATGAAAAAAAAATCCTTACAAACCCACAGAAAAACCAACAAACAAAACCAGAATGTATTTGTAAATGCATCCATTCTTTTTTTCATTCAAAGTTTATTTACAGTTCTGTTGGTGGGAGTGGGGGAAGATAAAAGATCTGCTGCTCTGAACAACACAGTTAAAGCTGCTTTTATACTGAAATACCCTAAGGCTGTCAAAAGGACCTTGACTGGCATCTGGAATGAGCCATTATCCTGGCAATGGTTTGGCATATCCCAGGATGGTATGTATTAGCATATCCCTGGATATTAGAAGTTATCATATGCCTTAGTAGCACAACTTGCAGATTTTGGATTGTGTTCATGAGAACAGATTTTTCCAACAAGTAACTTGCCAAAGGCTTGATATAAAAAGTACTTATGCCTAATGTCTGTCATTCCATCTATGCCAGTTCATTCTTCCTGGGCTGGACTGGATCCACCCTGGCACCTGAAATGGAGTAAACAATGTCACTAGCTACTGAAGAGTTTGGTGTGACCTGTGTTATTTTTACAGACATTTGCCATAAAGATGGTGAATTTATGTAACACATTATGGCTGACCAGTGGCCTGAGATTGTCTTAGATTTTTATGGACATCTTCACCTCTTCACCTCAAAAGGATGCCAAAATGCTGTATAATTTGAATTTATCAGGAAATATTCATCTCTGTGAAAGAACACAGCTGCTGGTAAGACTTCATTTGATCAATGGATACCTGCATCCTGAATATTTAAAGCATATATTCATATGCTCTAAAGCACTTACAGTCATACACATAGCTGGGGAGTAAATACCTTTTAGACATTTCAAATCATACCAGAGTAATAAATTTTCAAACCAAATAAATTCTATGTAGACAGTGAGAAATTTTGTCTTTGGGGAGAAGAATGGATTGATGAAGAGACAGACAGGGAGATTTACTTATTTCAGAGATTTTAAAATTATTTTTTGGTTTATAGGAAAATTTTAATTTTTTATGTCCCTCAGAATGGGACATCCAGGGTTTCTCTCTGTTCACCCCAATTATAAAAGATGTTTATATAGATCTTATAATTTCATTCTTCTTTTGGATCTCTTCGGTAATCTGAATATAGAAAATAGATCTCATAAAGACCGAAAAAAACCCCACTTGCCTTTTCTTGTTATGTTGATTTGCAGAAAGTTAAAGGTATTTTTCATGAAATAAATATAGCTCCACATTAAGAGAGGATCACAATTATCTCCCAAATAAGATGCATTCTATTTTCTTCTGGTCCTTTATTACAAAATCAGTAAAAATAAATGAAGAGTACGTCTTACTGCTACTAATTCAGGCTAGTATAATTTAGGGAACATGAGCAAAACTCTATCATCTCCAGAACTTGAGAATGATCTTGTATATTTTGAAAGGAAAATATAATTAAAGTGGAGCAAAATCACATTGTTTTGTCAGTGTGACTTTAGCAGAGCCAGGATTTCACCAATAGTAAGCAATAAAAGCACAGATTAGATCATTGTTCAAACAGAAATCCTATGTATGCTTGCTGATTCCTTAGAGATTGGTTATTCATAATCTCTTGACTATGTTTCAAATAAGGTTGGGGGTTTAGCTCAATATTTTTCCAGCTGCAGCAAGAAACTTTTATAAACAATGTCTGATTGCCTGTAAAAGAGTACATGTTTTTCACCTACTTGCTTTCTTTATCCTTTCCAAAAAGTGTTTCATCTCAGTTCTTTCCAGAAAAAAACAAAACATTGATATAAATGTAAGACTTATTTTGCTTTCCCATAAAGAAGCTAGCCTTTACAGATAATCTATGAAATCAAATGTGCATAATGCAGCTTTTTTTTTTTTTTTTTTTTTTTTTTTTTTTTTTTTTTTTTTTTCCTTATATTCCTGGGCTATTTAATCTGAAATTTCTATTATTATTATCTTGAGAGTATTTACTGACAATAAATAAGTAAATGCATAATAAATACATTAGTATTTATTTGCAGTAAATACTTAGACTATATTACTTTGTTTATAGATTTTATACTTCTAACTTACCTGTTTTACTCATTCCCTTAAGATACATGATGTTTTAAGTAGCAAATGATTTTACAAAGTTTGTTACCTTTACCATCACTTTCACTGGAGTATTTGTCTTAAGCTCATGGGAAACTGAGTTAAAAACCTTCTGTGATTAAAATGTTGGTATTGTTGAAGTCAATAATATTTGTACTGGTTTCACTGAAAGCGTGTTCTTATATCATTGCCTGTGTGTTTGTAGTTGATAAAAATTCTTTGGGAACAAAATCTCAGTGAGCATACAATGGGATTACATCACCAAAATATAAAATAAACAGACCTCTGTGGATTTACACCTTCTGGGGTTTTAAGGAAAATGCTCTACAGGAAATGTGTAGAAATGCTGAAGTCTGGGGGAGGAAAAACTTCCAACAACTTCAGCTGAGGTAGATTGCTGTAGAACAAGGGTGATGTTGTAGTGTCTTATCTTCCCAGAACACTGAAATTTAACTTGCTCTGCAAAGCTGCATTTTTACTCTTTGGTACAATGCTGATCAGGATCACACACCATAAAGGCCCACAAAACCTTCAGCAAATGCAGGCTACAGAGATGGAAGCTGTGCTGCAAGTAATAGTCACAGTTATTTCACAGATCACAGATGACATTTTTCATGAACTTAGATCCTCTTCAGTTACTATTATTTTTCAGACTTCCATAATTTAGGTGGAGCCTATTCATTCCAGAAAGCTGTCTCAGGATTACAGTACTTTTTTTAAAATTAGGGGTGTAATTTTTTAAAACTCACTGACTTGTTTATAGATGGCTATTATTTCTTCATGTATTTTCATCAAGGAATGTTTTCCATAAAACAAATGAGGTCATTATTTGGAACAATTCCCAATTCCCTGTCCCATTTGATACCAAATAACTTCATGTTAGAATGTTAGAATGTGGGAGTAGTTCTCTGATGAAAGACACTCTAAAAATGGGGTTTATTCCATATAAAACTATCCAAAAGTTTTATCTAATTTAATTTTTAGGAGGATCTAGCTTGAAAAAGATGTTATCATGCCCTTACTAAAAGTTTTAAACAGTTCCCTGAAATATTATTGAAATAATGAAGCTTTTGACTCTACTTCTCAATGGAAAATTCAAGAAAGGTATATCATATTGCATATTTACTTACATCACACTCATCTGTTTGAAAACACCTGACTCATCTTGGCAGGAGTGATGAAACTCCTCATTAAGCTGTTAAAAAAGAAGGGAGAGGGAGGGAGAGAACTCTAATTAAGCAGCCTGATAAAAATTCTGACCCATAATAGATTAAATAAGCTTTCTGTTCAGCAGTAATTCCTGGTACTAAGTGAGTCCACTGGGAGCAGGTATGTCTGATAGTGCAGGTTGATAAATAAATGTATTTACTGTTTGAAAAAGCTTCAGGAGGAAGCGTGTTTCTTCTATTTTCATTTTATTGTTACAGACTTCAGAATACACTTCAATTTTTGGCATATGGGGAAAAAAGAAAAAACAAAACACTGAAATCTGTGGATTTGCAAATTCTTTGATAAGGTGACTGATACATGGTTTTGAGGGGGAAAATTTCTCCTTTTTTTTAAATATAGTTTTTGGTAATACATTTTAACTTTTACTTCTCAAAGGAAAATATCCCTTACTGCTAAAAAAGGGATATTTTGCCCACACAAAATAGCTGAGGATTTTAATGCTGGAGTGCAAGTCTTGGCCACCTGAACTACATATTTGAGAGTAATGCCATTACCTGTTACATCTTGCATCATTTACTATCAAACAGAAAAAAAAACAGCTCCATATTTCTCAGATGGTCATTCTAAAAATTGTTGAAGGACTGGTGCTTTGATATAAACTTCATCAAGGATATGCTTCTGCAAATATGATTTTAAGGTATTTATGACATTTTCCAAAAGCAGGAAAAAGGAAAGTGGTCTTCTAAAATCTGGGGTAACTAGTGGGTTTCTGATTTTTTTTTTTTTTGTTTTTGTTTTGTTTTGTTTTTTGTTTTTGTTTTATTTGGTTGGTTGTTGTTCATTTGGGGAGTTTTATATATGATTTCTTCTTTCTGGCAGTACAGGCTTAAGAAGAGCTTTTATAGGTGACATTTGTTACCATTCAATGGGAACAACTGAAGGTGGGAGTAATTAGCCTGGATCTATCTTGGAGTCACCATGCCTGAAAATGTTCAAAGGCATGTGGAAGTGGCAGTCAGAGACATCTTTTAGTGGTGATTCTGGTGATGTCAGCTTAATGGTTGGACTCAGTGATCTTGGAGGGTTTTTTTTTCCAGCCTTAATGATTCTGTAACTCTGTGTCTGTCCTCACAGAGCAGAGTTTCTTCTTTTGTTCTTCCCAGTTGAGATATAATGACCTTCAGGCTGGTGGGATGAAAAATGCACAAGGTTATATACCTGCTCTGAATACTTTCTGTGATTAAATTGTTTGTTTCCCTGCCTCTCATTGATGCTCTGCTGCTGTGGATATAATTTGCCCAGCATGACATCTTACAGAAAATATGCACAACAGCAAAAACTTTCTTTGGGTTCCAGTGAAAGTCAGTATTCCCAAATTTTTACCAGAAAGAAAATATATATTAAAAAAAAAAAAAAAAAATTACACATATATATATAAATATACAAATACACATTGGAAATGACTCTGTAATCCTCTCTACCATTCAGTTATATCTACATCCATCATAATAACGTGCTGAAGTTGAATCTTAATCATGAACTGAGCAGCATGACTTCAACCGCTGGCAAAGAGAGCTATCAGGGGTTATTTTACGTCAGAACACACTCTCATACATCCAGCTATACATTTCCCCTCCAAAACTGTAAATTAACCAATTGATTAAATATATATATATATATATACACACACACATATATATAGGTGCTGATGTTTGTGTCGTGGCTTTGACAGAGAACTGAGGCCTTTTATATTCTAGCCCAGTGCTCCTACTTTCAATTAAAAATGAAAAGCTTGCTCAAACTGGGAAGATGATATTTCAGCCGGGTTGCTTCACTTGAAGTCAGTTTCTGAGAAGAGTCTCAGTTGCCTTAAAGCCTCAGGGCACCTTTCTTTGAGGATCATTGCTTGATTTACACAAAAGGGTTCATTGCTACAAATCAAAAATCCAAAGAGTATGCTGATTTACTCTGGGTTGTTTACAGGATGTGGTGGGATTTTTTGGGACAGAAATAATCTCTGAAAAGCTAATCCTTGAAAACTCTGGTTTATATCAGTGAATAAGGAATAAAGAAGCTTATCAAGTTTGTGGTTTTAAACAGGTTAGAAGGAAAAATCCACCTTTTCCATATTTCTTTTAACATTCCAACAACAACTGAGAGATTAATTTACTACATGAGCTTTATGTCAACTCTTTAAAAATATGCATAAAAATTATTTTCCTGTAATCTGGGAAATGTTTATTTACTATGTAGAAATATTCCCCTAATGTATAGAAAAGCAGAGAGCAATAGCAATTTGCCAGTATAGAAGAGCTAAAAGTGAAATCAACCATTAACAACAATGAATCCAACCATGAAAAAATGTGATGGGGTGGTGGATATTTAGGGTAGGACTTATCTCAATTTTATTTGTCTCAGTGTTAGACATCAAATTTACACTGTGATTCCAAACTTTTTTTGTAGTCAATGCTGGAAGAGGGTGATTGATCTCCCTGCTCCCATCTTAGATATAGGTTTTTGATGTATTTGTGTTCATGAATTTTGTTGTTCGTCTGGAATAGATATCCCTTCTGTATTGAGTACGGAGGGTGTCTTGACGATCAACTTAAAATTCATGCGTCACATTTAGACAGAAAAAAATTAAGGGAGTGAATACCATACTGAGGTTTTTTTTGTTTTGGTTTGGGTTTTTTTTGTTTTGTTTTGTTTAGCATGTCTAACTTACCATTTCAAACACCTGAAATTAGCTGAAATCCCAGATGTGATTTTTTGAGTTTCCTCAGAACACTCCAGTATACGTTTTGTTTCATAAAATTTGTCCATTTAATCTATATTCTTCAAGTGTCAAAGAAGTCTTCGTTCTATTTCATAATGCAAATTTTGACTTCCCGTTATATTCCAGATTCCTTCCTTGCCAGCAATTTCATGGTGAACATACACATCTCTACCCAATATCAAAAGGAATCTCAGAACAAAAGGGTATTTCCTACTTCCACTACTGATTTTTCATTGTATCAAATGCCTGCTACAAATAGAAGGCACTGAGGGTGAAATAAAGATAAGAGACCCTTGATGCTGAATAAGATAATAGGAATGTGGCCCATGCCTCATTAAGTTCAGAGGAGCTTGGGCGAATGGGATAGATGGGCTGAGACCAACTTTGCAATGTTCAGCTAGGCCAGGTGCTGGATCCTGCTCTTGGGTCACAACACCCCAGCAGCTCCGGCTGGGATAGAGTGGCTAGAAAGCTGTTCAGTGGGGAAAGGACCTGGAAATGCTTGTTGCCAGCAGCCGAACATGATTCAGTGTGTGCCCAGGTGGCCAAGAAGACCAATGGCACCTGACAGCAATGGCCTGGCAGCAGAACCAGGGCAGTGACCATACCTGTCCTGCACATTGCTGAGGCCCTTTTTGAATCCTGACGTCTGTTTCGTGTCCCTTATGACAGGAGAGACTGGAGAGGAGGGCAATGGAGCTGGAGAAGAGCCTGGAAAATAAGTCATTATGAGTAACAGCTAAGGGAGCTGGGGTTGTTTATTCTGGAGTAAAAGAAGCTTGCAAGTGACTGCACCCCTCTCTACAACCACCTGAAAGAAGGTTGTAGCAATTTGGAAGTCAATTTCTCCTCCAAATTGGGGGGGGTGGGGGGAGGGAAGTGAGGGAATGGCCTCAACCTGCATCAAATTTTAGACTGGATATTGAAGAAAATCGATCCATGGAGAGGATTATTTAAGCATTGGGGCAGACTGCACAGGGAAGTGTTGATCTTCATGGACTCAATGGTCTTCAAGCTTTTTTCCAGCCTGAAAAATTCTGACTCAATGATTCTAGGTATTCAAACACCTTTTTAGAATCTGGAATGCTTTTTACATGTCCTAATTTTATTGGCCATTTTCAAAAATATGTTATGACAGCCATTGCTAGATGCTAAATACTGCTACATGGTCTAGAGTATTTTTAAGAAAATTGTTTAAATAAAAAAAAAGAACAATAAATGGCAATCATTATCCAAAGATTTTTATGTCTTAACTATTAAGTGCAAAAAAGCAGCTGAGGAAATAAAGTATTGCAATTCATGCTAAAAAACAACAACTACATATTGGACTATCATTGTATCCACTTGTGTTTTATGATGTATATCTTGGAACATAGTGCTTCTGATAATTTTGGTCTTTTTTCATTTTCCTCTGGAGCATTTGGAGCTAACACCGGCTGATGAAGGAACCAGATGGATGAGCCATGATATCATTTAGTATAACTTCAAATTTCTAGAACATTTTCAGAACACTTTTCATACTACAACAGAGAATCTACATTCAAAAATCTGAATAACAAGTAAAAAAAAAAAAAATCCAATGAAACAAAACAACAACAAAAAAACCCCACCCCAAATGTTTTTGCATTTCACAAAGTGAATACAGGTGAATATTACCTTGCTGATTTTTTATTCCATGATTATAGTAAAAAAAATGTGGTACAAATTTGTAGAATTAGTGGTGTCAGGAAGAGGCATAGAGCTACAAACACATTAGTTATTGATTGATCATTGAAGTCCATATTGATCCTGCCTCTTTCTAGCAGAAACCTCATTCTTCGGTACCTCAATGCTGGGGTTTGGATATGGCAAAAAATTTTATTGCTTATGAGCAGACAGCCAAGCCAAATAATCTAGGCAACTCAATGTTTAAAATTTTGATTTATTAATAAATATTTGAAATATTTCTATTTTTTTCATCTGCAGCTCTTTTGAGGATTTCTAAGATGTGTATATTTCTATCTTGTTTTTGTTCCCTAAAATTGACATCTCCTCACACTAACTAGGAAAACAATTCAAACACAACAAAAATAACTCAGCAGTGACCTCTTCTTTAGCACAATTCCTTCCTACTCCAAGGCTTTCAGTTGATTTAACACTGAGAACCAAAGAAACAGCCATAAACCAAGTGCCTGGGAAGATTTTAAGTCCAAAATAAAGTTTGATCAGTAAGGGAAAGCTTTTATATTTAACTGTACATTTGGAAAAACACACACACATAAAGAGAAGCTGATAGTGAGCACATTCTGCCGGCTTTCCTTAATCTAGTGTAGAATTTTACATTACTTTGGACCATACCATGAATGGGGGGTCAAATGTCTCAATTGTCAGAACAGATATCACATGCCTATAACAGCCAAGGTGAGAAGATCAAGGAATATAAAGAGTAAGAAAACAGCTTGTGGTGGATCCTGTATTTGTCAGGACAGAGGAAATGGCTACAAGTTGCACAATGGCGGTTTAGATTGGATGCTGGGGATTTTTTTTTTTTTTTTTTTTTTCCCCCCCACTGGAAGGGTGTTCAAACATTGGAACAAGCTGCCCAAAGAAGTGGTGGAATAACCATCTCTGAAAGTGGGCAAGGTGTGGATGTGGCACTTTCGGACACGGGTTAGTGGCGAGCACAGTGGTCCTGGTTTAATGATTGAGCTCAGCGGTCTTTCCTTATATAAACAACTCTATGATTCTGTACTTTCCAGAAAGGGTGAGGCTACGCAATTGCTGTTTCTGACTTCAGCAGACCCCCTTGCACACCTTCCTGAAGGAAAACTTCATGGTCCCTGGATAAACCCCACAAACATTTGTAATGTCTGAAGGTGTAGCCCAGGAAAATAACCCACTATTCAGCGACTTTCAAGCCACATGTAACTTCTTTGCACTAGTTTGACAACCCATGACTTAAAGCTGGTGCAAGGCAATTTGGCTTTTTAGTCAAGTAAATTTTTTTCCTTCTTCACCTAAAATCTGTGGAATGGTGCCTCAGAGAGCAATCTGCTGGTTTTCGTCGTTTGTTCAGTTGTCATCCACAGTCAGCATTTAAATACGTGGAAAACAAGAAACCAGAAACCTGTTCTCCCTAACAGAATCACTTAAACACAGACCTTCAGTCATCCCCATTGAGGCAATGCAGGTGAGGTTCCCATAAAAAATCTGCCCTGACATTGTCCTGGTCCCTTCTGTGTCAGCAGCATTGAATGCTATTAGGTAAAAACTTTGTTTGATAGCATTGCACAGGAATCACCACAGAAATCTGTTAAGGTTTTATGACTTGCCAAGTTGTTCTGTCGCTTGTCTCTCATGGAGCTCCCTGGCTCCATTTTCACCCAGGCTAGCTTGAGACAAGTGGCAGACAAAAGAGCTCCTTTGGGTCCTAAAAACCCAGGAGTCGGCCGAGAACCTTTCCCTTAGCACGAGAGAATGAGAACTCATCGGCAGCAAAGGAAGGAGTCAGGATTGATCTGGGGGCAAACTAAGGCTTTATTCAGTCTTTGTTCTGTGGTCCTCTCCAGACCTTTGCCCTGTCCGGCTGCCTGAATCAAGTCCTGGCTGCTAGCCCGGTGCTCTGGCCTTATATGCAGGGGAGGGGATAAAGGAGGGGACAAACCAACACCAAATGAGGGATAAGGTGGGAGAGGAACAGGGTTGGAGGGACATCCAAGAAAACCAATGGGGAACATAAAGGGAGGAACCTCCTCGGCCCTTGCCCTATCGTTCGATGTCCTTTGCCCAAACCCACCAGAAGCTGGGTGGAACAGCTGAATGACAGACAGGTCCCGCAGGAGGGAACTGGGAGGAATGCGGGAGGATGGGCAGGGTAAAGGGCAGGGGCAAACCTCGGGATATTACATTTTCCAGGAGAACAGAACAAATCATGGTAAAACCCAATATAAAAATGAAATACAATATGAAACCAAATAACACACAGCAACATTCTTCCAATTTGTGGTTCTTGTTAGTAGTCTGTATCTTCTCAAATCTACAACTGCCTAAACTTTTTCATGGGAATTAAGGAAGGATCTTTCTGCAGATAATATATTTTGCTTGAAATTTTTTGGTGCCTTTTCTTTTTTTAGTCAGTTCAGAGCAATATTCCCTTCTTTTTTCATCTGGGTATTGATATATAGGCAGCTAAACTATAACTTACTTCATACACATAAGGAGAAGGGCTTGAAGGAGGGGAAAATTTAGAAATTATTTGCTTTTTTGTATACATGTTGTTGTCTATTCTGCCATGTGCTATTTCTGCACAGAAGAATATGCCATAGTCCTGCTTTTCTGTGGATTCTCACATTTCATTGTGTCCAGAAGGAGGTTCTAGGCTACAAGAAGCAGTCCTGGGGGGTACAGAGTATCCTTCACGGGTATAAGAAACCATCCTATCCTTGTGAGGTGCTTCCAGCAAACAACTTAAAGAACTGCATCTGGAACTCTCAAATGAACAACAAAAGCCAGTAAATTAAAACAGATTACCAGGTGACAGCCCAGGATTGCCACCCACCACCACGCATTTTTTTATTTGAGAGGAGAAACAGGTTACAGTTGAAAGGAGATAAAGAAAATAGTGAGAAATAGAGTTAAATGAATTTTCAAATAATGAAGGTCTCATCATATTTCTGTACCCTCAAGGAAAAAGCTGTTCAGATTTAAGAGTTTTCTTCAATCTGGGAAGGAGATAAGTTCTTAACCTCCCAGGATAATGTTCCCCCTAACCATCTAGAGCCCTCAAACAAACATAGATGGACCTTTCAGTTCCCTCATATCAGATACAACTTCACTTTTGCATTATTTGTTAAGATGAATAAGGGCTCCCTTGTGATGCTGCGGCAGTGGTGAGGCAGCACATTTCTCAAGCAGCAGATCTTGAGCTCCAAGCCTACCTGGATGGAAGAGAACAATTGTGGCTGTTGCTTAACATATCTATTATAGTAGTGCCTAAATGGCTTGGACAGTCTGGGACTCTACCAAGGTCAGCATTGTATAGACTAAAGCACAAATTATAGCTTAACAGATATACAATCTGTAACACTAAGCTAAATCAGGAGGATAAGAAATTATGACTTATGAGGCAGCATTAAACTGTAGTATCCAGCTGAGTGACTCTTACCATGAAACCTTGGCCCTGCTAAATACACTGAGGGAGTAAAATCTGTACCCATGAAGACTGGATAATATCTTTCCTCTTAATGAGTCTGGTGTCCAAACAAGCTATATAAGGTCATCTAACATCACCAGCATTAATGATGAAATCTGCCATAACAGTTGCAATTCCTCAATCTTCATAAAAATGCACATCAAACTTTGTGTTGTGAGTTTACTGACATTAAGGCAGTAGGGTGTTGCTGCACACAGGGACAGCTGACAATAGTATTAATGGCAATTATTCTATACTGGCTGAAATAATTTACTTATCTTATGTAAGATCATAACCATGTTACTCTTGGAAGGGTGGAAGCAGGAGATAACACAGACATTGTTTTACGATATGCAATTTTAAATTAAAGATGAAATACCCTGCTTGATTCAGCTGACATTCAGCCAAAATCGGCGAGCTCACATTCTTCCATAATAACTATATTTACCACTACTAGAACAGAATTCAAATAATTCAGTATGTAGCCCTAATAATAAACCTATATGACTAGGGGCTGCTTCTTCAACATTATTTCCACCTAATTTATAATCAAGATGTTCAATTAATAATTTCAGCATTTTATGCAGTGTTAAGTCAGCTGAAAAGCATGTGATTTTTTCCATTTTTCAGAATGCTGAGGAATGCATAATAACTGAACAGAACAAGAGTGCCAGGAAAGCAACAATTATTAACAGACTAATGGGAAAAATAAAAGGTTCAAAAAGAAAAGCTGGAAAGATGATTGAGTTTCATAGAAAATGTAAATGCACTAAACACTTCCAGAATAAAAGCAGCAAAGTCTACAATGCATTTCCATGGATATTACAGCCTCCTTGTGAATGACAGGTGAGATTAGAATTTTCTTGGTGAGTAGTGCACATGCACTGCTCCCACATTTGCCTGCTTTGTGACTGTGTGACTGCAGCCAAGTTTAGTGGATCCAAGAGGGGGTCTCGAGGCATGAGGGACAATCTGGTCAGGGCAAACCACTTCTTCTTTGCTGGGAGTGGTGTATCGTTTAGGGTGCTGTGTATTTACTTACCAAGCAGGCACTGTGCTGACTCAGATATGGCCCAGTTAGATAGGGCTGTCATCTATTTTGTCTCCTTGGTGACATTGTGAATGGGCTGTGAAGGCACTGATGGTAGGAGGGAAGAGAAATGTTGGAATCTATGGCTTATATCACACACAGTTTTTGTTTACCAAACTGCATTGAGCTCTCCTGAACTTTGTAGGGGCAAACCCATGGAAGACACTGGTGACTTTGCTCAGAGTAACCAAATTCAAGTCCCTAAATCCATAGACCCTGGCACCCAATTCTATCTTTGTCAGAAAGGCCAAAGACTGATCTGATACCAAACTAAGTGCAAAACACTGACTTACGCTTTTTTCTTTCTAAACAGGAAGAGGACACATTTATATGAAGAATGTTACTCAGCTACTTAAGACTTGTTGTCTGTTCTAATGGAATGTTAGAAGACACTTCTGAAATCTTATATAATAATTAAATAAATTTAGTATACATAATGCAAGAGAAGAGATTGGGAAATATACTAGTCACACATTTACAGCAGGACTAAGTTTCTCAAATGCTCCTACTCAATTGTCTTAGAATCTTGTTCAGTCTGCAGTGACTAGGAGGTGAAAAAAATGTGATCTAGGCTGCAGAGTATGAGAAATTAATTCAGTATATTCACCTGTATTGCTTTGTTTAATTACTGGCAGTTTAATTAGAAAACATTCCATTTGTGTTTAAAAATTTGTACTTGGTTTTTTTTCTATTTCCTTAACTTGTCAGGATTTCACTCTTCAGGATTATTGGTGCAGGATTATTTTTTAGTATTCTTTTTCCTTTGTTGATTATAAAGTGTCTCTCTAAACTACCTCTTTAAAAACTGAATGCCTTTCCATTGCAAAAAGCTCTCCAAAACTCATAAAATATAAAGGTTGCTTCATTCTTTTGTTTTCCATAGAATGACAGGTTATATATACAATTTGATGATACTGATTAATGTAGGAATATTAAGCCTAGAATTAGGATCTCTTATATTATTTTTTGTGTTAGTCACCCTCTCCTTCTGTGACTTCATTAAGCCAATTAAATGGCCATTGAGGGCTTCTAAAAGTGTGTAAATAATTTTTTAATATCTCTGAAGGGGCAGTAAAAACTAGATAAATTAATAGTGAGGACGCTGGTGGAAGTCCCACAGATACAAGTCTTTGTTGATTTGCATTGCATGTTCAAATATATTATGTATCTATTTGACATTCATATTTTACAAAATCCTCAAAGACTTCCTTATGAAATACTTTCCTAGCTTTACATGTGTTTCCTTTCTTATTTCCTGTCAGGTGAGGTAAAGACCTGACATAAAAATATTTCTTCTGGTAATGGTATAACACAAAGTGTTATCTTTTTTCTCTATATTTCCAAGCTTCTACAGGCGACATATCTAACTTTGTGAGATAAATTCTGTGCAGTTTGCCACTGAAGGTGGGTGCTGCTCTTTACAGTGGAGACTTCACTTGTTTTCTCATATAATGAAGCAAGTAATCTGGAGAGGAAAAAAGTTTTGATTTTTTATGCATGGAAACCTGGTCTGGACAACCAAAGATATATTCTGACTGTGCTTGTGATAGGACAGTCTTGGAGGTCCACAGCTTTGAGTCTGCTCCAGGGGTTGATGATTCCTTTCCCACAGAGAAGCCACAACCAGCAACTCAGGAGCCAGGATTAGAGGGGCATATTGGTGTCATTCTGAAAAGACAACAAATATAAACTCTGCAGCCTAATTGGGATAGAGGCAGTGAAAGTCAGCTCATTAAGTTGGGTAGGTTAAGAGCAGAGAACAGAATCAAGAAGATCCAGATTTAATTTCCATGTGTTCAGGGCAGTAATCAAGAAGGCCTTCCTGAGACCTGCCCAGTTTTACTGGCTGGTGGATGCTTTCACCCATTTACCAAGTCGATCAATCTTGAAAGGTTGACACTGACATCAAACTCTGATTACATAAAGCATTTATATATAGACTTCACACTGCAGTAGAAGACGTCGTATTATAGGTGAGACATTCAGCTTATTATTACAGACCTTTGGCTCATCATTGCAGACCTTCAGCTACCTTACCACATTTCTTCATAATGCTCTCCCCCAATGCACAGACTCCTGCCTTCTCTTTCTGATAAATGAGCAGTCTAACAATACCTATGCATTGGACCAAGACAGACAACTGAGACTTATTCTTGTATTTTTGGGGTTTTGTTTTGTTTTGTTTTGGTTGCTATCAAAGATGCTTTGCTCTAGTCAATAGCTTCTGGCCCCTCCAAGAACTCAAGTTCTAGTTCTAGACAAGTAATTTTAGTAAGAAGTAAGGGCTTCCAATTGGATTTTATTAATGCAAAAGGATTTAGGATTTCTGAATATTGTTCTGGCATTTGGATCACAGTGAATCTAACTATGTTTCTGGGACTTCATGCTTCATTAATTATGTCTGGCTTCAGAAAGTGACTTGCTCTCAAAATTTGAGGACAACATATTCTCTTAAAAATAGACAATTTTTGTTGCTGTTGTTGTTGTTGTTTTGGTTTGGGTTGGGTTTTTTGTTGTTGTTGTTTGTTTCTTTCTTTCTTTTTTTTCTCATGCATGTCTAACCATACAAATGGTTTGTTTGCTTGATTGATTTTTTTTTGCTGTTATTTATAGTGTACCCCAAACACCTCCTTAGAGGATATATAAAGGTTAGGGTGACTAAAAGTTTCAGGCATCATGGAAAATATTCTGCTTTTGACAGTGTTTCTGAATACTTTGAGCATTGATAAGCCTTAGCATGAAGAAATTAGATAAATAGAAGATAAAATAAGAAAACATTTTAAAATAATGGAGTATTAAACCACTAAAAAGATATATTCATGCCAACGATCCATTTTATATCCATGAAGATCCCAAAGATGCACATTTTCTGATTTAATATTTGGTGACAGTTTTAAAAAGTGATGATTTTGTTAGATAAGGCAACCCTGAGCAACACTGAGACAAGTACCCCCTTACATTTTATTCTGAGAACTAATTTCATTCCCAGTACATAAAAACGTCCATCCATTTTAATGAGAAAAGAGTAAGATCCATAATGTTGAAGTAAGGAAGGAAATTTTGTGAGTCACAGATTTACTGAGTCTTTAAAATGGGGGGGGTCACTCAACTTCATGGCCATCTTGGTGTTTGTCATAAAATTCAAGCACTTTATTCTCTTAGCAACAATACATACCTATATATACAGGTTTATTGCAGTCTTCACACATTCTCCTCCTTTCCACCCACCTAAGAAGGGGGAGAATTGCTACAAAAATTCCCAGAGTTTTATCCCTCCCTCAAGAAGGGGCATCATCCTGCCCTGGAGCTTGATATTTCCTCAGTGAAATTCACGCAGCAAGGAGGAGAATCGTCTGCAATAAAAGGAGAATTTTAATGGGTCCATTTTATACATAGATTTGGCAAGAAAATATTCCCAGTTCCTTGCTTCCTGTGGGTCAGTTTAGAAGTTTGATTTAGTTTTTCATCCTTCAAGCTTCCTAAAGCTGCCCTTGATTTCTTTTTAATAAGATGCATAGAAAATATCCTACCACCCTAGAACATTATACTGAGCTGCTGAGGTCTGGGGGAGGGAAATGCAGAGGGTTAATTTTCAGCTGCTGTCGTGAGTGGCATTAAACACAAAAAGTGCTTTAAATTAACTTCTTCCTCAGAAGAAATATTTAACAATTGCTGATGTGATGTGTGCCTTGACATTTTGAAGGATTACTCAAAATCTTTTTGTGTTTAGGATAATGACTTTCAAAGCACTTACCATCCTGTGCCAGTCAAATACAGCACTTTTGATTCATCACCATGGAAGTATTAATAATTAAATGTGTTAAGATAATGGTAAGGTTGTGTGGCAAGCTGCAAAAACTTGAGCTGAGGTCTCACTACATCCTAAACTCATGTTTATGTTCTCTGTTATTATTCTATTGCAAATAATATCACATTTATATCCCCTTTTTTCATTTCTATGGGCTTTTCTTTTTGGCAGAGTACTTGCTTCTTACAATGTTCTAAACCTTAGAATGGCCCTTAGATCTAAACTCTCTTAGTTTACAGATTAGTTTCCTGCAAGCATCCAGGAAATAAGATATGTGATATTCCTGATGTGGAACTATAGGGAAAACTAGTTCAACATATCCAATTTCTGTTTTATTAATTGCTTGCTTAGTACCTGCTCTGTCAATAGCCTCCTTCTGGGAGCAACATTCACTAACTTGTGTTGTCTCATGGACATAAACCGAACCTTCCATTCAGAAATCTGCTTTATTGTTATTTTTGATCCAGTTTGACACTGTACATCAAGCTCAGAGTCTACAATGTCATGCACAGTACCTCTCTTTGACCATAATCTTTGCTTCTCCAGCAGACTCACTTTAAAAAGAGATGGATGGAAAGAGGGAGAAAACTGTCATTGTTTGCCACTTAATGTCATCAAATAATTACTTTTTAAATTAATTGGAAAATTAATGGAGACTTCTTCAGTCAGCAGTTGAAAATAGCTGAGGTAGCAGTGGGAACCTGGTTTTCCTCTGCCTGGGGGCATGGATAGCCTTATTTTTGCAGGATTTCACAGGATGCAGGAGGCAGCCCAGGACAGGAGCTGACATGTTGGTAGGTTCCTGAGTCAGAAAAAGTCACTTGTTACAAAAAAGCCCAGAACCAATGACTTTGTGACAGAACTGCAAATAACCATCATCCAGAAGCTTTAGGAAGAAAGGATTCATTAGTGAGGAGTATTACTAAGACCTGTATTCAGTATTACACAATGAGGAGTATTACTAAGACCTGACTATCTTTTAGGCTTTATTTTCTACTTTGAGTGTAGAAAGAAGATGATGGTGTCAAGTGAATCATTCAGAATTCCCTATAGGGCCAGATTAGGCTCAGAGTATTTAATTTGAAGGACGGGTTACCTTCCAGTGAAGTGAAGCTGAAAGCAGTGCCACTAAAGTATTGCTGACAGAGATAAAATCCCGACAGGTTAGAAATCTCATATTTCTGGCACAAATGGTAAGATTTATATTGGTCTAAATACAAAAAAAGCAAGAAGGAAGAGGTGCTTTAAACCCCTGTTTTAAAAGTTCTGAAAAATCTTACAAAGAGTAGATAGAAAGAAATGTTACTTTTTGGGATGTAAAAAGTGCTCTATAAATTAGCATTTGTATACCCATGCTTTCATGTTGCTGGAGGACACCAAAGAAAGATGAAAGACTCTAAATATTTCAGAAGGCAAAGAGTATAGAAGGCTTTATTGTCTAACTCTTACCACCTTTTGTAAGGTGTTCTGATACAGACTTAACATGATTGGTGAATAGGAATGACACCTCTCTACTCCCACTGGTGAAACTAGAGAAACAGCAAAACACCACCTGGAGAAAGTTTGTTTTGAGAAAGGATAGTTGTTTGGCGAGATTGTTTTGAGAAGAGGCTTTCTCGAGAACTTTTCCCTTGTGAAAAGTTACCACTGCTAGCAGGCTAAAATCTCTTCAGATTTAGAAATGTCAGCCCACACTTTTGTACGTGAAAGACAAATGACAGATTGAGACAAGCTGCCTTGTTCCAAAACCAAGGATTCTTAGGCCTGGCTTTTGGATACTCAGTCTTTCACTTGCCTAAACACGTTTAAAAGAAGCGTGTAAATAAAAGGGAAAACAAACAAACAAAAAACAGGTAAAGGAGGAAGACTTTAATCAGTGCCTAGCAAAGAATACTGGGAAAAAAATTGCAAGTACTTTTAAGTATTGAATGATTGTCTGATATGCATAGGTAATTGACATACTCTCATGACTTGTACTTTTCCTTTATTTCTGGGTTTCTAGACCGAGGCGACAGGATAAAATTGTGACAGCCAGACTCGCTGAATTGATGCACTAATGTTATGAAGTCTTATTGTTTGTCTTTTTGGCCATCTAAATGTTTTCTTTTTGACAATAGGATATTCTACCCACACTCAGTGCTGAAATCAAGGAATTGAGAGTGATAAACCTGTGGGAAATACTTAGTCATGAATAGACTCCAGTTTGATCTGTGGTGTGCTGGTCCATGTGAATGCAAAACTTCCTGAATCTTATAATGAACCCTTGTGTTCAGATCCAGAACTGAGCATCATATTGTTATGACATATGTTGTTTTACCAGTTGCATTCAAGAAATTCAGACTGAGCAAATGTGCTCTTCACCTCCAGGGCACCAGCTACAAATCCATGGCTAGTCAATAAGAACTGTAATGCTGAAGCCTTATTATCATGGGACTCCACAAGATGTCCTGAAATGCCTTAGTTCCCTTGTCTTCACTGCTTCCAAGATTGCTGCTAACAAAAACATCCTTTGACAAAATCAGCGAAGGATCCAAGGACTGTGTGTATTGGGTCTTGTCATGTGAAGGAAAAAAAGAAATCTGTTGATGCTGGGAGAGTAGATATGCCTCCCTGCCTCTCTTCCAGGCTAAAACCTTTCAACTTTCAGCAAATCTTTAAAAGCAGGATTGACTGTATGTATTTTCATTCTCCTCATCTGCTTGTACCTTTTAGTTTGCCCCCATTTTTGGACTTACTGCAACCTCCCAAAAAGCTATATTAATTTGGAAAGAGAGGAGCAGCTGCTGGCCTTGAAACATATGTTCAATTCCAAATGTTTCTAGTTGCTGGATAAACTCAGCTAGCTTCTCCCAGGGCTCATTAGTCCCTCAAGAGAGTCTCCGAAACAGAAATAGGCGAATGTAGAAATAAAAAAATTACTTGCATTTTCTCCATTGCATCCCCCATTTTTCTCTCATTTTTACTCGTCAGTATCTATATACTAGAGGTTGCTTGTATTCATTCCCACACATTTCTTTTGTTTGTTTTACAAACATATACTCAAAGATTATTGAGAATATGTTTTTATATATTTTATTTATATAATTTATTTATATAATATATATATTTTTTTTGGCCATTTTAGTGGCCAAAAAGAAAATACAGATATTATACTGTAATCTACCATTACAAAAAATTATTTGGTAATGAGAAATCCCAATTTTAATTCCATTTTTATCCAATTCCTTGTCCTACATACTCAGACTGGACAAATAACTTCCTGCCCACTTTGTGAGTTCATGAAAATTTGTCACTGTCACTGTATGGATGCCATTATTTCCCTCTGCTGTGAAAGTTGACCCTGTAACAATTGAAAATAAAACAAGTAAGTTTCTTGAAAACAATGGGGAAATAAAATATTTCAGTGGAAATTATCCTATTATCTATAAAAGTGCAAAATTTATTAAAATATTTTGCTGAGTCTGCACTAATAATGTAATAGTGTCCAGCTTATTTTACAGGATAATTTTTATTTTGTGAAGACATTTACTCTAAGTTACTAATTTTCCTTTTTTTTTTCTTTTTTTTTCTTTTTTTTCCCCCACAATTTTTCCCCTCTCTATCTGGAAATAGTAGTAGCTATTTTTCCTTTGCTTTGGCTGCTCCCTAGAAAGTCATTACAGCATATGATCATGTTTTCCTAGAGATTTTTTGATTGTGGTGCATATGGCTTAATTTTCAATGGGTGAATTTTAGGTGCACATTGAAGTGCAGTGAAGTAAATTAGTAATAAAAACAATTGCACCAAATTTACTTATCCTTTGATTAAAAAAAAATTACATTTGCTGTTGAACATTTGCCCTAACTTTTGCATTTTTCCTCATTGCTCCATAACTTCTACTCTTTGGACAAAGTTTACACTGTGCTTAGAGTGTTCTTTGTAGTCAGCTGAGCAGAAATCAAAATCAGATAAAACAAGCAGTATAGATGAGAGAGTACATTTATGCTTTATTGACTCTGAATGTCAAACTCAATTAATGCTTTATTTTTCTTCCAATTTTTCACCAAAAGCACATCTCAGTTCCTCAGGTGTTTAGAGCTAACTACTCTGTAGCTATTTCACTATTTCAGTAGACCTATAGAACCTTATTGATTTTTTATGGATCCTAGAATTATAATGATCGAGTTATACGAGTTTTCTGGAGGCCTATATAATAATAATAAATAAAAAAAAAAAAAAAATTCAAGGCCTGAAAATCTGGAAACTGTATTCCTGCCTCCTACTGATTTTATAGAGATCTGGACTTGAGGGGTTAGAAGATAAAGTGCAAATTTCTAAACCAAATCAACTTTTCAGTTTCACTGTAGGCAAATGTTTGAAACATGATGTATCTGGTAATACTTAAAACCTTACATTTTTTTATATACATTTAAAATGGAATACATTACTCTGATTTTATTTAGCTAAAATTGGAGGGAGGGAAGCCAGGGGAAGATAAAGATCTAATATATAAAAATTTCCCTGTAGCTCCCCACCAAATTTAGCACCTATGCAAATAACTTTGTACAGTAGATAACAACTTCTCAATAGCTAAAATTAGCTGAAAGGAATTGCAGTGTAGTTATGTTCAAGCTTATAACTTTTAACCAAAAAAAGAGTGAATATTTACATATTTGTTTTGCACTTACTCTACAGGTGCACCACGGTCATGGCTGGCTTCAATACCCTGCATTTGGATGTTTGAGATTCAACAACCAATGTGCCTTTCACCAAAAAGTTCTTCAGTCCTTGTGGATAATGGTTGGATAAGTACAACGTGTATTGACAGGGCTGAGTTCACCTCCCAGGCACTGCAAACATATTTTTTTTAATCTAGAAACAAGGGGAAGCAGTTCCTGCTTGCATTACATCTCTCAGAGCACTCGTCTGAAGTAGAGATGGATGCTCACATCTCTTCCACCTGCCGAGGGTAAGCCATATGCAGGATGAGACCAGCGAGAGGCAACCTAGAATGAATCATGCTCAGTAGCCCAGTGGTGTGGATGACCCTCAAGGAGAAGAAAGATTTGTACTAGAAAAAGTGTAGTACAAGAACAAGACCTTGAAGAGGAGGGAAAACAGCCTCATACCAGGAAACATCCTTGGTCAATCTCATCATGAGAGGACAAGTTCCCACTGCTCAATTAGTGCTGAGGTATTTTCCTCATGCAAAGATGGAAACAACCTTTTGGCCTTTGTGCATTGATAATCTGTGATTAATGAGCATAAAAGACTGTCTTTGAAGCAAGCAGTCTAATGTGATTTAAAGAGGCAATACTCCTAGAAAAATGCAAGAAGTGTCTATATGGCTAAATCCATTGCAATCAGGCACAGGGAGAATGTTCCTGTCCTGTACATTAATCAGGCTGTTACTTCTACACACTGCACAACTCAGAATATAAAGAAATTCTGAATTTTTTTAAAATCCTGAGAGCTTCTGGATTTCAAGCATTTCGTCCCAGTTATAGCTTCTTTTAAAACAACAACAACAACAACAACAATAATAATAATAATATAAACAAATAGCTTTATTAACACTGGGGTGATTTTAGACTACTTTTGAAGCCATATAAAAACTCCTAAGTTCAGTTATGAAGTTGGTGCTTTTATTTCTTCCTTTTTCTTTCTGTCAGGCTAACATATTCATTCAGTATGAGAACAAGTCACATACCAAAGTGGAAAAATGAATTCCCTTTACATGTTTTCAATCTGCCTTTCCTGCAATCCTTTGAATGAACACCTGTGCAATGGGAAGGCAGCATGGAAAGTGCTGTGAGCCTGTCTTTTGCATGGAGATTGTTGTTTTTCTTCATACAACGATTGTCTGTAGATTGTTCTAAATTTCCTCTTCTCTCATCAGATTTTGCAATTCTTGTGGGAAGAATGACCTTTTCGTTTGTGTTTTAGTAGCACACATCACACAAAGAACCTGAATAATGATTCAGATTCATCTGCAATGAAGAATTAATATGGCCCTATAATTTTACTGCTGATAACTGGAAGGATAACTTTGGGATAAACCCCACTCAGTGACAGAACATAATTCATGTTTGGAGACTGAAAGTTGTTTTAAAAACCAAAGACTGTCTAAACAAATAAAATAGGCTGCTTTTTTCTCTTCCCAAAATGTGTTATATTTTCAGAATTAAAGGGACTGTTTGGGATTAACTCATAAGCCTAAAGCAAAGATGTGTGGAGGTAAATTTAACACAGAGGTGATATGTTCAGTCTCTGGGGAGACAGATAGAAATGATGGTTGTCATTTTCACCTTATCTCCTTTGACAGAGAAAAGGTTCAGCAATTAAGGTCCAGTGGGGGGAGGGCGGGGGGGGGGGGAATCTATAATTTAAAAAACAGACAAAAAGAAGAGGAAAGAAAGCATCTCTGTGCATTTTCTTCTAATGATATAAATTTCAATTAACTGAATTGATAAATTAAGCTATAAAGCAATGCAAACATGCAGAAGAAAAATTCAAATAATTTTTTTCTTCATGCTTCCATTTCTTTATAGTACATTACATCCGTTAATGGCAATTTGTATAATTTGTGTAATGACATAAATTGCCATAAACTCTCACAGTGAAATGTTGTAAAAATGATAAATCAGGGATAAAGTAAGGAGCACCAGGTTCATAGCTGCTGTAAATTCCATTAATGATACTCTCCAGTTTATACCTGCTCATACCCTACTCCTCCCCACACCCTATATGTGGTCAGGGAAGGACTAGGGAAAGAAGATGTGAACAGTAGGTAGCATTACAAGGAATTAAAGGCAAATGTGAGTAAGGTCCAAAATGGAAAAGACATGACAAGAAAATGTGGTCCAGTGATGGGGCAAGGTAGGGCAGGACTGGGTCCCTTCTTCACAGTGTCTGACACACACACGCACCAGTTGCTGATGTGACTCTTGTACTCTCTGACAGAGTCAAGTCTTCTTTCTCTCGCTGTCATTTCAGACATGCAGCAGAGACCTGGTTTTGTACTGTTTCATTGACGGCACCATGTGTGTCAGGTGTGCTGCTGATCAGAAAAAAGCACAACACCAAATCACCTTTTTCTGGTGTCTCTTTGAATATTTACACCAACCCCAAAGGAGCATCATTCTTTCAAATCAACACCACATCCACCCTGAGGGTTCCATCTTCAGCACCTTTAAAATCTGTCTCCATTTTTAAACAAAACAAGAGCGAGATACTGATTTATAGCCAACAGCACAGCTCATTCTTAATGTGTCCCCAGGCCTGCTGAGGTGTACTCTGCTGAGGCAACTCCTCAGCCAAGGTGAATTTGGGCATCCTGGCCATGCTGTTTGGGCATCCTGGTGCTTTGCAGTGTCTGATTCTAAAATACACCTCTCCACATGATACCAACACTGAGATACTGTTGTAAGGGGTGGTGGGCAGAGTGTGCACAGTCATTCTCACCATATTCTTAGTACAAAATAATGCTGTATTTGGATCCATGGAGGGAAGGAATGGAAGCCTTAACCTTCTCCACACTCTAAAGGTAGCCATTGACAGCAGTTAAATGTCCAATCGTGTATTCATCTCTGGGCCTGCATTAAATTACAATCTGGCTATACTGACTAATCTGAAATTGAGTGACTGTTTTCACCCAGTTGTGATGCATCTGTTTGGTGTGGTTTTTTTGTTTTTTTTTTTTAAATCAATATCCTTTCCTTGTTACATAGAAAGTGGAAAGACTTTGCAAGGATAATAATTCAGTGTGGTCAACAGACCCTCAGACCCTAGCTGAACTGTGCTTGAGGCACAGAGTGGTGTAAACATCAACCAGGAAAGTGAGCTTTGGTATTTTCCATAAGGGCCAAAATATAATGAAAGTGACAAAAATGAGTTTAAAAAACAAACAAACAAACAAAAAAAAACCCCAACAAAACAAACAAACAAACAAAAACCCCCCACCAGGATACAGGTTAAGGTAATGCCTCAAGTCTGAGAATCCTCATCTTATTGAGTGAATGTTGGCATGTTCTGGGTTATACAATCTGAAATCTCAAAAATTCTTAACTCAGGTAGTAGCAATTCCATTTGACATCATGACTCCTTGGTCGAATGTTGGCAGAGATATAAATGACTTAATTGGTTTATATGGTTTAAAAAATAAGTCTCCTTTAAATATATTATTTGTCTCCATTTCATAAGCCCCATAACAAGTATCAAGACATATATTTTTCTGGAGTCTGGGATAATTTCCCAATGAAATTGTGCACATTGTGAGTAACCACACTGGGGTGGCCAAAGAAGTGTATTTCAGAGTGCTCCTCTACACTGACTGAAAGAAGGGGGCTGTCATGGCTACAGAAATTTACATCTCAATAACTCCTGTGGCTCAGGATTTCAAAGGACTTTAGCTTTATAAATTAATTCAGGCTCATAAACCCTCTTGATTCAAAGCCTCTTGTCTTTCTTTACATTGAGATCCAGTGTCCATTGAATGAAGATTGTTATCCTCATCCCTGTTCTCTAAAATTCTGAGGGAATTTCACCAAGGAGTAACTTGTCTTTTTCCATCAAGGCCTCGTTCCAAAGGTAGGTGGGATTATGGAAATTGAAACCCTTTTGTGAAAAGATTGTTTTTAAGGTAATATCTTCCAAGAATGTGTTCTCAGGCTGGGGTAAAAGAGCTTCAAAGCAGGGATTTATACCTTGAGCTCTTATATGATTGGAGAATGCTCTAAATGTGCAAATACTGATAATGCAGCCAAAGCACTATTCTGATTTGTCAGAAATAATTTTGGAAAGAATGGATTCTTCTTAGTCTCAAGTGGGACTATGGTAAAACCTTGGTTGTGATAGAGTATACATTTTATAGACCCAGTTATAGTCACAAGCCACAGAAAAGTCAGTTAACAGACAAACAGAAATAATAATAATACAGAACATAATGAGTTGTAAGGCACCCACAAGAAACATTGAAGTCCAACTCCTGACACTTCAAGGAGAATTCCAAGGATCACATGATGTGCCTGAGAATATAGAAAAACAAACCAAAGGGGGTTAGGGAAGGCAATTAAATCTGAATATAAATTATTTCATATTATACGTGTGTTTTTTATTTAACTGAAACCATATATTTAGATTAATAGATAAAATTGGATTAATAATATAAATGAAATAAAACAGACCATGGGTTTTTAGGCCCTTCACTTTCTTTCTCTCTTTTGACTGAGATGTAAGAGTAAATTATAAAAAACAATCCTCCAGATCGGGCATTGATTCCTGCAGTGAGAAAACACCAAGGAAGGTAGGTACTGATTTTGAGAAAACTGGAAAGTTGAGGTAAAATGCAGATATGTGTTTATCAAAACATTTAAACAAGTGCTTGAAGACAAATAGAGAGAGAGTAAAGGTGCCTGTGCTTTGAGATACTAACAAAATGATCCAATTTCTGCTGTTATAAAAAAGATAATTAGGAAAAACTGTTAAGTCTGCAGATTAATCCTGCATACATCTGCCTGGAGTTTGCTTTGAAACCTTTTGGATCTAGAAAGACAATCTTGTGTAATTAGCTGAGGCCACTATAATCCATAAAAACATCTGATCACATTGATTTTCAGTCAATCAGGCTCTATCTGTCAACAGCAATTCTAGAGATCATATAAGAGGTCTTACAAGTACATAACTTAGCCCTCTAAGGTCATTTAAACTTTTCTCTGCTTTAAAAATCAAAGTAATTTTCAGTCACTAGCTGCCAAGTGTCCCAAACAAAATGGAAATTAAAAAACCCAACAACAACAAAAAAGCAAATGTGTGTGTTTATATATATATTTTTTTTTTTTTTTTTTGGGGGGGGGGGGGGGGAAGTAAATATATGGACATATAGATGAGATGTTTTTATATCTATGCACATTGCCACAGAGGTGCTTGAGAAGTAACCTGTACATGTGCACTCCTGTTTTGCCAGAGGGCATTTTGCTACTTTTATAGCTCAGAGGAAACCAAGAGTTTGTTCAGACTCCTATTCTGCCTTTAACTGTGATACACACTGTAAAATCACAGGATGACAAAAACTAATAGTTACACTAACAGTGTGTAAACCCTCATGGTGAAGGAAATTATTTTAGGTCTAGATTATATACAGCAGGCCCTGTTATAGACCAGTTAGTAAGGTACAGAAAGCATTTCAATGCAAAAGCTTTGTCTCTTCCAGGTTCTGTGCTCTTCTCAGAGGCCACAACCTATGGGGTTTTTTTATACTGTGGTGCAGCTGGCAATTTGCTGTGAACCATAAATGTTCTGGGTGTCTCTCCCCGACTTCTTCTATCCTTACTATGTTGCTGGCTTTGATTCCTGTGCTTTGCTCTTGGGAGGCAAGGGAGCTCAGATTTACAGATTCTTCTGTAAAGAAGCAGAAAGCAAGGTTCTCCATCTCCAGCTCTGCAAAAATTATGAAATTATTAAATTTTATATCTTATTCAGGGTTTTGGAGAAATGTGAACATGGGAAGAAAGAGGTAATCAAGTTGTCACATGGGTTTCTACTAAGATTACTCTTCATGTCACCTTTAGCCATCTGAAAATTGGGTTCTAGTCCAAATTGGTAATCTACACTGTTTTTATAGAGAACAAAAATATGAACCTCTTCAGAGACAAAGTCAATCCAGCTGATTCTGATGAGTATTTTTATAGGATGAATTATTCTCTAACTCTCCCCATTAAAAACAGTTAAGATTAGGGTTAATCTAAATATTTTATCCATCTTAATATTTTGGCTAAATTTAATCCCAGGTTTAGTGACATAAATCTGAAAGTTAGGAGTTACCTAGAAGAGAAATGGGAAATACTGAGGATCCTCAAAAAAAAAGGAAATTTTCTTAGTACAGTGCTGAAACATATCCCTAATTATTTTATTTTCACCAAAACACATATGACCTCTGTAAATCGCATATTTTATATCAATATACATGTGACATAAAAACAACTATTATCATCCAACCATCAGGCAGCATGTTCAGTGAGATGTGGAAAGAACCTGACTGTATTCTGACCAGAGATAATGGCATTTACAGATGGATTTCAATTTTGTAGAAATTGCATTATTTTTGACTTTTGTTCATAAAATTCTCGGTTACTTCAACTGGCTAGAGGCCTCTTAGTAATGTCTAAAAATATATGGATTGGTTGACAAAATGAAGAATTCCAGGTATGATGTACCACATTTATGAGACAATGCTGTCTTGTAAAATATTTAGCATTTTCCCGTAAAACTGGGGCATAGAAATTAAGCTCCTCAGGGAGTCCAAAATAAACATTTTTCCTCCGTGAAGTGGTAGAGAAAAAAGGGTAATGTTCTTGAGAATCCCTAAATAAATGTCATAAATGAGCAACACTGTGTAATTTCTGTGTTCTGCTTATGCAATGAAGTTTCATAACCTTGAATATTCTGCTCAGACTGAAGATCTTAAAACAATCAGCATCTTCAGCAGCCTTAAGACTCAGCTCTAAGCTTGGCTGATAAAAGGTTTTTCTGAGGGATAAACTTGATGGGAGTTGTTTAGAAGAAGCACTTTTTGTATGAACTGTAGCTTTCCTAAGGCTTGGAAGTGGTGAAGTCAGTAAAAATGAATTAATAAGAGAACTGAAAGTCCTGTATGGCTTAAAGCACAAGTTTTAAGTCAAAATTGAGATGATGTGAGTAAGGGGCTATGAATCATGATTCTACTAGTCTGGTCATTTTGCTAGCAACTTGTTTTTCAAATTTGAGGAAGATCTTTGACTTCCCTGTGACATAGCTTGTGGCTCATATATAACATTAAATTGGTCTTCTTCATGACTGGAAGGGAATTATTTTTGTTCCAGAGGGAAAGACAAATCTAATGATACAGAATTTTTTGGCTTTGCTGGAAACACAGAATGGCTGTATCTAGGGGGTTAGTTTCTTTCTCATCCCTGTGGATAAGGGTACTTGACTAAAATTTCCACTCACTCAAATACTACTCAGTAGTATTACTTAGTACTACTTACCTGAAGCACAAACTGTATGTACACTCCGTCCTCTAGACCCAAAATAATGGGAAAAACCTTTCCCTTTCTTCCTATACTTTACTGAAATGACAAATGCCACCAGCGTTAAAATCAGATTTCTTTCTCTCAGAAAATTTTTGATGTCTGAATATTATTTTTTCTCTAAATTCTTCTGTACAGTCTTATTCCCTCTTTATCTCATCTTCTCTTTTTCCTATAGTCCTTCATGTAAATACCTCTAAAAAAATTGAAAGTCTGTGGTAAAAGAATGAGAAACTAGACTTCTATGCTACCATTTCCATCAAAACCCTTTTTGATGTATGCTGAACAATTGACTTTTGACTCAGTCATTGATCTACACTAGGATACTTCACACACAAAGAACAATTTTTCTGTACAAGAGAAACCCCAAAGCATCTCTGCTGCCAAAGTTCCTCCGACTCATCTTAAGACAGGGAAGATTCTGTTTCTTCTACATTATAATATATATTTTTTAAATCAAAATAGGGTTTATGAGTAAGAGCTCTTTTTTCAAAGTCGCTTGATTTCCTAAATCCAGAGAAAAATAAATATGGAGTATGTGCAAATGTGAACATAAACAACCAAGATACACACACACACAATCAGACATTTTCTAAATTATACGTTTGCTTAGGGACATGCATGACAGAACCATGTGGCTTACCCAGGGCTTGAAAACACTATGAAACCCGAGTAACATAGTGTGTGACAGCAGAACAGAGCCCTGAGTGTTTAACTTCCATATGAAATTAATTATATTAAAGAAGTTATTAAATGAATGTTTGAAACAGGTTTGTGAAGGATTTGGGATGTTTGCCTTTGTAAAAGGCTTTTTGATTCATTAAAATGAGAATTCTGTCTTGCCCTTGATTTGTTTCTTTCACAGTTTAGATTTTCATAATTTTTGTCCTCTATTTGAATGACAAGGGATACTCAGGGCCATCACCATGGTTAACCACAAAACCAGACTACTGAAAAGAAAAGCAGAGGTTTTGTGGGGTTTTGTTTGTTTGTTGTTTTGTTTGTTTCTTGGTGGTTTTTTCCTGTGTGTTTTGTTTGTTTGTTTGTTTGTTTGTTTTGGTTTTTGGGTTTTTTGGGGATTTTTTGGTGAGTTTTTTGGTGGTGGTGTGTTTGTTTGTTTGTTTGTTTGTTTGTTTGTTTGTTTGTTTGTTTGTTTTAAATAAACCTCAGCATGTGACTAAGAAGCTCAAACTGGGACCAAGTGATCTTGTGAAAATTTGAGACTCTTGAAACCCTGTCATTTGATACAGCTCTTTTTTATTTTGTTTTAAACAGAGGTCTCTGACACTGAAAAATTCAGGATTTACCTCAAATTGGGAATTTTAAATATCAATACAGAACCATGTGGTCAATTTCTGTAGGAAATTATGCCACACTGACTAAACCTGGGTGTTTATATAAAAATGCAAGTGCCCTCCTATTGCTTGAGCTAAAGGGTGGTGTTATAATATTTAACAGATGACCAAAACACATCCACTGGAAAATGTAAAGGGCATCTCAACACATGCCAAAGGTCAGGAGATGGAAAGAAAACAGTCACAGTCCAGTGCCATAGCTCCCCTTTTTATTAATTACTAGAATCACTAGTAATCAGCGCTATATTTTCTCTAAAGGAGATGTAGAGAAATCAGAGAGACAACCAAGTACAGTATGAGGATTACTACTTTTTCAGCTTTTGCTGATCTAATAATTTCACAGATAAATTGCACACAATAAATTTTATTAGACTTTGTTGGAACTACGAACATCTGCATGAAGAGTAAAGAACAATTCTGTCTGCACTGAATGTACTCAATAAGGTCCACATGCAAAGTCAGAAGGTTACTGAACTTGCTTGGTTCAGGAAAAGAACAGGTCTGCATTAAATCTGATTGTGAGGAAGTAAATTGGGTCTGCCTGTAGGCAAATACAGATCAAATTGGAAAGGTGGAGGAACTCTTCCTTCTAGATCAGGAGCACATACAATCATTGTATCACACTCTTGGAACTATGTTGTTTTACCAAACAGTGACTTGCTCTTTAGGAGAAACTCTGTTCCTTACATTCTATCTGCCAAATCATTGTACCTAGAAAGGAACAAGAATAAAAGTTTTATTAAAAAATTAGTAAAGGAGAAGATAATGTATATGAAAAAGGCATGTAACTTGTGTATTACATGGGTTACATAAAATTCATATATTCATCTAGTCTCCAGCTAGGGGCTTGGATAAGAAACCCTTCAGATTAGTTTAACAGACCAATAGGGACAAAAAAACCCCTAGCTTAATGTCTGCCTTTCCAAATGTGTAATTTTTGCTCCTTTTCTAGAGGCCTATGGACTTTTTAGGGAATAACACAGAATTACTCTGTGTCATCTGGGGAGTCCTATGGAATTTAGAAAGTGGGACAATGCTATCCCAGTACTAAAATGCTGCCCATTTAATAATTGTTACATATGTATGTGTATGTGTATGTGTATGTGTATGTGTATGTGTATGTGTATGTGTATGTGTATGTGTATGTGTATGTGTATGTGTATGTGTATGTGTGTATGTATATGTGTATGTATGTATACACACACATGTATATATATGCATGAAGTGGCAGTCATCTTAGGGAATTTATATGCAGATAAACACATCAGCAGTGCTTTCAACCACTTCCAATGGAACAATACTTTCCTTTCCTATTTTTAAATGGCACTAGGTCTTGTGTCTCACTTTAAAACTGTTGCATGGCAATAGTGTCTCAGCAGCTACTTTTCCAAATTACAAATTCTACTCACATTGTGAGGGTCCTGGAGAATGATCTATCAATATCTCTGCAGCTCTAGAACCAAACTGCTGCCAAATTAACTTCTAATTATGATCCAAGCTTACATTTAGACCAGGAAGGTGTTGAAGAATCCATCAAAACTGATGAAAATGCAACACATACCCCAGCAGAGTCAGACTTTGCTGCTGTCTGTGTTGTCATACAGCACAAAGACTGTAGAAGCTCCAATGTCCATTGCTAATTGCTAAGATGGTTGTTTTTGGAATGTGGTCTATGTACAAATATAAACAGTGTGTGATGAATAGTTCAGAATATATTTCTACTCTTGTCTAGATTATTGCAATGGCAAAAACAAAACAAAAGTCACAGTACTAAGAGTAGGAAAGCTCTCCCTATTTTACTCCAACAGATCAGGAGTGCAATTTCACCCAAGACAACACTGATATAAAATCAGCACTAAAGGGAAAGAATCAAGTCCTAAAAATGAAGTGATACAAAACTGCAGTGAAGGGAGCAAAATCAAGGAGGCAGAATATTTATCACATGTCTGTTGAATTAACTATAGCAAAAGAATGGCTCTATAAAGGGCTTTATCACAAATACTTACATAGCCCCATTAATTATCTAACTATTACACAATCTTTGATATTTTAAAGCCCACAAAATCTGGAGGAGAGAAACCATCATCACGCCATTGAGACCTGAGAAACTGAGGCAAAGACAAAGGCATTTCAAAATATACCAGAAAAGATGAAACTGAATTGCAGTCTCCAAAGTCCTAGAAATGTATCCTAAGTCATAACTCTTTAGTTACTGACTGTTGGACTCGGGGCCTGGAAGTAAATTTTCACAAAATCATTGAATCATTTAGGTTGGAAAATGCTTTGAGGATAAAGTCCAATTGTTAATTGGACTGTCAGACCTTCTACCAAACCATGTCCCTAAGTGCCGCACACAAGTTTTAAATATTTCAAGAAATGGTGATTCCACTGCTACCCTGGGCAGTCTATTCCAATGACTGGTAAATCTCTTGGTGAAGAAATTTCCCCTATTATCCATTCAAAATATCTCCATATGCAACTTGAGACCATTTCCTCTTGTCCTGTCCCTGTTCCCTGTGAGCAGAGCCCAACACCCCCCCATCTGTCCCCTCCTATCAAGGAGTTGTGCAGAAGCGGAAGGTCCCCCCTGAGCCTCCTTTTCTCCAGGCTGAGCTCCCCAGCTCCCTTAGCTCTCCTTGTATTGTGCTCTAGAAAATTTTCCAGCTGTGTTGTCCTTCACTAGGCATGATCCAGCACCTGTGAATCTTTCTTTTTTTCATTAGGGACCTAAAAATAAACACAGGATTTGCGGTGCAGCTTTGTAAATTCTCAGCATATGAGAGACAGCCACTGCCCTGGTTCTGCTGGCCACATTGTTGCTGACACAACCTGGGATGTTCTTGTCCATCTTGCCCATCTGGGCACAACTTGGCACATGTACAGGTGCTCTAGCCAGCAGCCCCAGGTCCTTTCCCACCTGTATCTTTTCAGCCTCTGGTGTTGCATGGCATTGTTGTGACCCAAGACCAAGACTAAACCAGTGGATTATACAGACACATACAGACATAACACAACATTCATAGACTTGACCAGGATGAAGTGGGGTTTCCAATTTCTTTAGTTAATGAAGATATGCTCATAGGTAGCTTCAAGATTTCCTGATTGACTTGAAAAAAGAGACATCCAAAATTTCAAAATTTCCTTGAAGTCTAGTTCCCAGTTCCCAGTCTCCATTAACTCTGCTTTCCCCTTCTTTCCCTTCAAGAAAAATGAAAAAAAAAAAACAAAAACAAACAAACAAACAGTAAAAGGGAATACACACACACACACACACACACACACACACACACTCACACACACACTCTTTAAAAAAAAAAAAAAAAAAAAGGTCTTTAATTTCTTTTCCCACTGTGTGACCTTGCAGAGTTGTAGGAGTTAAATGGAGCACAGTTTGGGAACATCCATTGTTCTAATCACAGCTGCTCCAATACCATATTGTCAGTGAAATGGAAAAGAAATTAGCAGCTCATTTTGTGCGACGTGAACTTTCTCTCTCGCTCTCCTGCTTGATGAGAACACTCTCTTTGATAAATCAGCCATCATACCTTATTGCCATGCAGAGACTGGAAGTAAAAAAATGTCAACAACATTTTTTCCCTGAGTCTTCTGGAAGCAATCAAGTTTCACTGCAGCAAAGGTAATGCTTAATTTTCCAATGTCGTTTTTTTGGCATATAGAAAGTTAACAGAGGACATATCTTTTAAAGCTACAGAAATTGATTGGACTTGCAACAGACGAGACGTCGGCAATGAATGAGATAAAGAGCGGATTCGGCACATTATTGCAAGAGAGGTTCCCATCGGTGCGTACCGTTCGCCGACTTGTGCACAGACTTCAATTAGCAGTTAAGGATGTGTTGAAATATGTTGCAGGAATTAGTAATTTCAAAGTCTTGGTAGGGAAACTAAATGATATAGTGTTTGCAGTCAGCCAGGAAAAAAAAAAAAAAAAAAAAAAAAAAAAAAAAAAAAAAAAAAAAAAAAACCAGAAAGAAACAAGAAACCATGAGGAAAGAGGGGAGGAAAGAAGGGAAACTCAGCAAGAAGTAGCTGGATGGGCATATGTGGTAGCATTGAAGCGACTAAAGAGGAAGCCAGTAGTCAAGATGTGCTGAGTAGCCTGCATTTCCAAGACAGTAAAGATTATTTTAAGGTCATAGGAATAACTGCTTAAGCACTTCATATTTCAAGAGACACTACAGAAATAAAGCATCATTTTCTCAAATGATGAGGGTGGGGCTCTGTTTAGATCCAAGTAAACAATGTTGGAATTTTTCCTTCTTTAAAAGAATCTACTTTTCATGGAACATGTTGTAATGTGCTGTTGCCATTCTGGCCACTCATCATGTTGCATTTTATTTACTCATTAATTAGCTGTACAACTGAAGAGAAAAAGGAGAAAAGTAGAAAAAACAAAAAGAAGAAAAGCTCTACAGCAGACTGAAATTTTCTTTAGCGGTTTTTCCCACTGTTCAAAACAAAATTCAATTAAAAGTATATTCTGTATATATAGATTAGATATAGACTTAGAGAAAAGTATTTTTTCTTGAATTATAAATGCTGATATGATAGATTCCTGCACTGATAAGTGTTCTTCCAGTACGAATGCGTGGGTGAGCGTTTTTGTGTGGTGATGGTTTGTTTTTGTTTTTTGTTTTTTTTTTTTTTCCCTATGCTGAAAGGAGGATCAGGGTCAAATTATCAATAGGGCTTGATTTGTTTCCTCTTTATTAGATTCTATTTACTTTTCCACAAAAAATTTCACCCAAGCTATACATTCATAGATACCTGGGACAAAAAACCCCAAAAGATTATCAAAAGTCACTAAACCATTTTCTTCTCCCAAAGCTAGATCAGCTGTATCTGAGCTATTGATGACTGTTCTTCAATGCAGTTGTTCAGAGAAACCCCTTTTGTCCTTGAGTGTCCATGACTTTTCCTAGTCAATCCATCCAAATACTTATTTGGCCTCACTGTTCAAACTCTCTCTCCAACCCCTTACTTTTATCCTTTCTCTTGCTACAACTGAAGCCCTCTTGTTTTTTTTCTTACCTGCTAAAAAACAAGAGGAGAATTTTTTTTCTTTTCCCTATTAAAACAACTTTCAGCATATTTGGATGACCTAAGATCATCCCTGACAGAACAAAGCTTTTCTGGTGGTTCAGACTGAAGGAAAATTAAGGATGTTTATGAAGAAATGGAATGGTAATTAGTCATGAAAAAGTAACCACTTCTCAGTGGGATAACTTTATTTTAGAAGTGCTAAAACAACTTCTACAATGTTTTTTGAAGATCACAGAATGGTCTGGTTTTGAAGGGACCTCGAAAATCACCTCCTTCCAACCCCCTGATATGATCAGGGACATCTTCCACCAGACCAGATTGTTCCAAGCCCCATCCAGCTTCCATTCTGGGGCTGGAGTATTCAGAGTTTCTCTGGGTATTATTTCACCAATTCCTCATCATGCTTACAGGGAAAAAATTCTTCCTAATATCCAATCTAATCCTATTTTATTTCACTTTGAAGCTATTCCCCTTGGTCATTCATTCCAGGCACTTGTAAAAAGTCCCTTTCCACCCTTCTTGAAGGCTCCCTTCCCGTGCTGGAAGGCTGAAATTAGGTCAAAACCAAACCTTCTCTTTCCAGGCTGAACAATCCCAATTTTCTCAGCCTTTCCTTACAGAAAAAGTGCTCCGTCACTTTAATAAATTTACTGTTCCTCCTCTGGACTGGTTTCCTGTTCTGGGCCCCCAGAGGCTGGATGAAGTGCTCCAGGTGGGTTCTCACCAGGGTGGAGCAGAGGGCAGAATCACCTCTCTCTATATGCTGGCCACACTTCTCAATAAAAACTATAAGGGCTTACAAGACTTGCAGTTGAGTCATTTATGTCTACGGTAAATTAAAAGGGGTTTATGTGTATTATCATCCATAAAGCATTTGCACAATGTTTATAAAAACTCATTTTAATCTGTAGACCTGATTCTGTTCTCAGACCTGCAAGGGAAAAAAAAAACAAAAAAAAAAAACCAAAAAAAACCAAACAAACAAAAAAAAACCCACCAAACACTCACACACACAAAAAAAACTGCAGAAGGAGCTTCACATAAAACTAGTAGTGTAAGCAAGAAGTGAATCAGACCCTATGCCTCTACATAAAAAAGATTTAAGCTACTTAAGAGATTTACAGCAGACACTCGCACGTCAATGTTATGAAGGCTTTTTAGCTGCAAATATTAATGAACTCCCTTTGCTAAAACAGACTGACTATTGAACATCTGCAAATGGGAGCATGAAGTTTGAACCCTAGACAGTTCATTAAACCAGTTTGACCCAAAGCTAAATTGTTCAATGCCGGCTTACAAAAGGTAAGAGAGACTTTCTGCCAGTTGGAAAACAAATGAATCTCAGCACTGGTTCTATAAAGATCGACAGTGACTTAAAAATAGCCTGAGGTTAATATTATAAATCTTTCTAAAAGAGATTTGGGTGCATATTCTTCATGCCAGCCTTGGATCAATCTTGCAAAGCGATATCCTTTCAAATGACACTGATACAAAATATCAGATGCTGTAAAAAGTCAGACTTATTATCTGGCTATCTTTTCTTTTCCCACCAATGCAACAATCACCAAAGCACCTCAGACAAGGCCAGTCAGCACCAGTTGAACACAGCTCAGGCTGGAGTGCTGGGTGGCCTGATGCCAGAATATGCTCTTATGACAAAATAAGTAAGTGAAAAGGGTGTATGAGAAGCCAAAGAAATCACTACAGACAGGAGCTACCTAGAACAGTGTTCAGTGGTGTGCAGAACAGATCAGAGCCCAAACCTCCCAGACCAACCCAGGGGTAACTCCACCCCAGAAAATATACTGATCAAAATGGGGTCAGTGTGCTCCAGCCACACCACGTGTTGTTGCTGCTGTACAGCAAAAGGGGCTAGAGTGTTCTGTCAGAAGAGTAAGAAGCTGCACTCAGGGGCAGGAGGGGGAAATGGTGTTGACTATGCTAAAGCCTCCCATTATGGCTGGTCTTGCTCCGCTAGAGATATAAATGACGCTATTTTTATCCTGTTCCCCAAGGTAAAGCTGAGTGAGGTATTTCTCAAGCACAATTTCCTTTCCAGGTTGCTTTTTGTCTACCCTCTTTCATATATAAAGGTTTTTCTGACCTTTCAAATTTGTACCCCAATAGCCAGATACTGATAATTTATTTCTAGATAACCATGCAAATTCATTTATTTCATCTATTTGTCTGTCTGTTGCAAAAAAGTGAATAGGCATATCTGTAACAGCACAAATATAGCTAAATGATAAATGCTGTTTATGGTTGGTATGCAAGGAGTTTCAGCTCTGTTGTGCCACCCCACATATCATCCTATCTATGGTACAGGAGGATATCTATTTATAGTGGATAAAACTCTAGAGCTAGACCTTTTTATCATAATCTGGAAACAAGAAATAATTTTCTGATGCTAGGTTTGCTAATCTGAAGCAGCAATAACCACTACTCATCAATGGTCCTTTTCCCCAAACTTCAGACGCATTTCCATTGGAGGTGGCTGTACAGGTCCTGGTCCACGGGCATCAGAGAACTGAAGCAACCCCCTGCATTTCACAGCAGTGGGGAAATGATGCAAATCCCATTAACATGTCCTGATGTGAGAAGATATTTTGGCAGTACTGTAGTAAATGTTGTGACATTAGCCCCAATAGTGAATGGCCATCACTCATTTGCAAGGTATTTTAAATTTTTTTTCTGCATAATTTCCTTGAGCTGAAAGTAGCAGCAGTTTTGTTAAGCAGTATGCCACATGCCTCTGGGATTTTCTGCTAGCATTTGCTTTCACTCACAGATCCTCTGGGGATTTCCAAGCAGGGCTGCATGCCTGAAGCTGCTGGGAGAGTGGGGAATAATCTCTATCACTGGCAATCCTTTCCATATAGGACAGACAATGTAGCTCTCCCCCATCCAGAAGAAATTTGAACAATTCTCCAGTTTTAGCTTTGTTCAAACCTGTTCCTCACTTTCTCACAAAAACCCAATGGGGGTGAACTAATCCTTTGGGAGACTTTGCAAGAGCAGAGGACAAGAGGCTTCAAAGAAACCCATTATGTGCTGTGTTGGTTTGTGAGACTCATTGTCTTTAACTGATCACAACTCAACTCCTTCCTCTTTCTTAAACACTCATACAGGACCAGCCATAGTCTAAACTACCTCTCTTTAATTCTTCTCTCAGGACTTTTCCCATTCCAGTTAGGTTCTGTACCAGTATTATACATGTCTCAAGTAAGCTTTCCTCTGCCTATGGACAGAAAAAAGATAGCGTACACAGTTTTACCTCCACACATATGTATTTTCAATGCCTTGCAGTTTTCTCATGAGGCCAGGTGAGTGTGCTGTCTGCATGGGATTCCAGTGAGGAAAATACTAATGTAAAGAAATATGACTTTTTCTGAGATGGGGTAGGCACTTCTTACTATGCCACAAGCAGGACACCCGTATACAGGAGCCTACACAATGTTATTTGTGTTATTGTATACGTGACAGTAAACTTTAAATGAAACTTGGGTTGTGGTGTTGTTGTTGAAGATGAAACCTGGTCACTGAATGTAAGCAAATGCACATCCTTAAGTCCAGAAAAGATCACTCTTGATCTATCATGGTAATACTCTTGGAGACTGCAATATTCTGTAAGGTTCCTTTTCTACATTTAAGAGTTTGTTTAGAGTTTATGAAAGCCACAATCTGGTTAGCTTTGAAAACAACTGTGGGTGCTTTATCTGGTGAACAGAGGCATAATAATGGTAGAGTCTTGTCTTCCAGAGTGCCTTAATCATGGCCTCCAAGTCAGCCCTTAAGTCATAGCCATGGCCTATTCAGTTCTTGGCTTTTCTCCTGACAGCTTTTCTCTTGAGACTAAACTGGCACTGAACTTCAGTTCAAAGAGGGTTTGGGGAACTCTTGTTTGACGAAAACTGTGGGCCTGATATTTCTGGGTCTGAAGAGATTTTAGCCTGTTAGCAGCTGCTAGTAGGCTAAAATCTCTTCAGACCCAGAAACATCAGGCCCACAGAAAACTACAGTAAGATGAACAACAGCCTTTTTTTCCTTTTATTTTTTGCTTGGTGGTGTGTGTTTTTGTTTGTTTGTTTGTTTGTTTGTTTGTTTGTTTGTTTTCATTTGAAGAGATGAGAACAGCAACATGATAGAAAAAGCTTTACTTATTGGGGTGATAAAGATTTGAGAGGAGTGGACACATTTACCTACTTCAATTACAGCATCCAGAAATGCTTTCTACCATTCAGCTCACAGGTTAAGGCACTTCAACATAGATTTTCATAAGGAGGTGTCTACAGCTGAAGTGAAGGGAGTCTAAGCTTTCACTATAGTCAGTGAGAAAGAAGTCACTATATTTAATGAAATCTAAAGATTTATTCCCTTGGTCAAATACAGAAATTAATCTCTTTTAGGATATGTTTGAATAAACTGTCACACGTTTCCTCTTATAGAAGAAGATTATTAATTTTATTATAAGATAGGTCTCCAAAGGCAGACCAAAGTAATAATTCATCGGTCATGCTGATTTTTTTTTTTTTTTCAATAGTTGGAAAACCCATAAAGTGTCTAGTCCAGTCCTGAAGAGTTTGAGGTTTTTAGATACTGGGTCCCATGCTAATGAACTGCATGGGAAACACTCTCCATTCCATATCTCCAGTCATGCAAAGGTGGTCTCTGTATTAGCAGACAACAGGATATTTCTTAAATTATTGTTACATCTTCCAACTGTCAGTGTATTTGCACTACTGCACCCCTATTCACTGAGGCCTCCCCAACAGAACATCTCTTTTGTTCTCTGAAACATCTGTCTCATAGCACAGAATCCAGACAGTGAGAAGGACATTCCAGAACTGGCAACCTTGACACACAGGAGTCTATTATTGGAGTCTAGACCTAAAGCAGGCTGGGAGTTTCTAGAAAAACATTTTCATTGGAAAATGAAAATTTCATCTAAGCTGGCATTTTTACTAGGAAAGTAAAAGTTACAATGAATTTTCCAGTTTGGGGGAATTTCTGTTGATGTTCACAAAGGGAGTTCTATGTTTTAGTTCAAGACTGAATTAAAAAATGTAAACACATTGACGAGTAAAACTCCATTATTGAGTTAATCGGGATTGGACTTCTGGTCTGGCCTTCTGTTCATGTTTTAATTTGTGTAATTACTGTTGTTATTGTTATGGTTTCTATGATGAGATTTTGACTACTGATTTCAGATGAACCAAATCTCAAGACCATGCTCACTGGGTTCACTTCAAAACCTTACAGTTCTTCACTGATTTTAGGACTTCTGTGTTTCTGAGGTGCCTTAAGACTTAGAGGGATGATTCAAGGCCAAATATCGATCATATTTGAAAAATATTTTTCCTGAATGTTTCTCAGAAGATAACTGTAAGACAGTGTTGAAATTGTGGTTGGCATAGATCGAGAGAAATGGAGAAAATGAGTGAGATTTATTTCTCTCCATCTCATCTCCAGTGTTTGCCTCCACCTTCCTTGCTCAGGACTGTAACTACCTCTTGCCTGGATAATTCCATCCATCATTTGAAACAGTAGTGTATAGAGGGATTTGTCACCTTCAGTAGTCCTGCCCATGTTTGCAGTCAAAAACATAGTTAAGAGTGACAATAAATATTGTTCTCACTTGAAAATTAAACTAAGTGAAACAAAACTATACATACAGTACAACCAAAAGAGTTGGCGTAGGTGTTGTGAATGAAATAAATAATCTGATTAAAAGAGTAACTTTTTTTTTAGTAGACCAGACCTGGACAGTTAATTAAAAAAAAAAAAAAATCTTCAATTTTCAGCATGGGAAAAAGTAATACTTACAAAACATTTTTAAGCTAAAGAAACATACATCGAACCACTTTCTCATTGTGTCAACCAAATATTTTCACCGTGTAGAAGAAAGATGAGTCTAAGACAGAATATCAAAGAAGCAATAAAGAAGAGAATGAGTGCAACCAGTTCATTCTTGTAAGAAAATAAATCTATGAAATCCCAGAATATTTCAGCAGATAATTACTTACATAATTACAAAAAACTCTTTTTTTCTATCATTATGTCTCTGTCTGTAAACAGCAGTAGGTTTGAGGTTTCCTTTAAAGGGATTGCAGGAATTCTCTAAGTGCCATCACCGCCTTCACTAAGATATCATACATTTGTACCAGATAGGAGACTAGAAATTGGGTACCTAATTACCATGAGTCTGTTCTCATGTCTAAAGTGCTTTTACTCCACCTGGATAGACTGGTTCTATTTTCAAAATGCCCGCGGAAATCCTGCATTTACCTGTATGTAAAGAAGCAGTCATTACAAACAATAAAAACCCTAAATGAGCAAAACCAAAATCAAACCAACCAACCACCACACCCTTACCGCCCTCCCCCCACCCCCCCCCCAAAAAAAAAAAAAAGAAAAAAAAGAGGAAAAAGAGGAAACTACAGTGTGCAATTTATTTTATGTATTGGAAAAGAAAAAATATTTGTGTTGAAGTTTCCCAAAACTAACTTGCCAACTTGCCTAGAGCTGACTATAAACAGAGATGGTTTTTATTTTCCATGACATTTCTTGAAGCATTTCTCATTTCACCCAAGGTCTGCAAATAGGCTTTTGGTTTTGGATATTGGCTTGTAGGTTGTTTTGATTATTTGGTTGTTTGGTTTTATTTGGGAGGGCTTGCCTTTTTGTAGAATGAATAGCAAATCTGATTTACAGCATCTGTTTCTGTTGTCACTGTGCTGACCCTTCACAGTTTTTAACCTATGGTTTATGGAAGTTTTTGTTCAGATGACTTCCAGCTCGGGATCCCAAGATATCAGCCTGGGACCCTGGTTGTCCCTTTATTTAAAAACCTTCTGACACAACTGTTCCAGCCATTTCAGCCCAGCATGATAAGTGCTCATACAAGGAGGGAGGGTAAGCAAGAAAAGGCTATTTCCATTGAGACAGCAAGATAAAAACATCAAACTTCCACTATGGTTAATAATATTTGTGCCTGTAAAATAAAAATAATTAAAAAAAAGACAGACTTAAAACCACAGCTGGGTGATGGTACACCAGCAAAACACAGATTTCAGGAACTCAACGGTCATCTTTCACATAATTACAAATTTTCTGTTAGACATCAGAATGCAGCTGCTGGGGTGATGCAGGATTATGTTGGAACATTAGATTAGCTCACCACACCAGGAATCTCCATTAAACAGTCATCATGATCAGTCAGAATACACACTCTATTGAAAGGAATAAAAACAGGGTGAAAGAAAGATCATCCATTGCTTATGAAAGTTTTCTCTGCAACATTCAATCAATAGAATTTGTGCGCTGTAGGGTTAGGAATAAGTTGTTTCATCTGTCTTTCCTGGGTGACCCTGTGGAATCCCTGAACATTTTATGATTTAATTCCCCATCTCTGAAATGTGACCATTATTGAGAGCTGGTCAAACCTAACAAAACACAAAGGATGTGGAATCATTTCAAATGTTAACAAAAAATTGACTAATCAACAATTCCATTTATTTATTTATTTAGTTAGTTATTTATTTATGTACATATTTCTCTTCCTGTTGGCTCTGAGACTTTTGGGGAAACTAAGCCAAATGCAGAAAAGGACTGTTTGGAAGATAGCTAATTCCCAACAAACTTAATGAAAGTAGACACCTATACAAAAAACAGAGACCTTTGAAAAGTGCCTTAACAAAGATAAAGGTGCTCTGTGTGAGCCTAACTAAATGCCAGATAATCCACAAAGAAAGTGTGCATCAAAGAAAGATATTTTTATCTATATTGTCCTACACTGAAGTCATCAGACCATAAGAAGAGCCTTTAAGGGAAACTAGAATGCACAAAGTTTGCAGGTGATGGAAGGACTCTCTTGGCAGCCTGGTTTTCTATGGAGTCATGGACAGTGTGATCCACAGTGTCCAAATCCAGTGGTAGCTCTGACAAGAGGATAGATCTGTGCAGTGTAACTGGAAGATAATCCAATGATATGTGAATGCTAAGCAAGAGGCTGGAGTTTGAATGCTGACTAGCATCATTCTATAAAAAGGTTTATTCCACTCACTGGTGCCTAAACATAAGGCAGCAATTCACAGTGTACTATCCTTTTTTTCACTGTCGAAATAATTAATGGGGAAAAAAAAATAGGTATATGTAAAAAAAGGCAGAATCTGTTAGCATAGCTCAGTGAAGTACAAGAAGTCTCAGAGGTTCTAATCCAAACATCAATGGCTTTGGGGCATCTTTCTCTTTCTCTCTCTCTCTCTCTCTCTCTTTTTTTTTTTTTTTTTTTTTTTTTTTTTTAGATAGGAAGATGGAAAAAGTAAGGAAAGCAAAAAGTATTTTTAAAAAAATGTTAACCCTTTATTCACAAAACATTTAATGTTTGAAACAAAAATTAAAAGTGAAAACTAAATATATAGAAAATTTACAATAGTAAGATTTGCAGCATATAATGATTGATTGGTAATGGACCCTTGGGCAGAAGTTAAATGCTTACTATCTACTGGGTCCTTCCACGAAGTCACTGCTTTATTATAAATGTTTTCCTGCCCCTTGAATAACTTCATTTCAAGTAACTGTTTAAAACAACAACTAACAAACAAACACACACACAAAAAAACCCTAAAAAACAACTATGTAGAACTTTAAAAATTGATTCTAAGTGGAACAAAGATACCACTGATTTTCTTACAGAAGCACTTAAATAAGATTTTTTTAAATTTCTTGCCTTTTTTTTTTTTTCCCCCTTGTGTTCTCTATACATGGAATAAA
>NC_053488.1:25318831-25464965 GCF_015227805.2 Hirundo rustica | reverse complement strand
GATGCACCTTGAACAAAATATTTAGACCTGGGATTTATTTCTGGTGCCACTACTGTCCTGCTGCATGACGTTGGTTAAATCAAATCCCCTTTCTCTTCTTCATCTTTTCACAAATTATCTCTTTCTTTACTCAGATTGTCCCTTACAATGTCTCTGTGAAAATTGCTGTCTCACACTGGGTGCTCCTTTCTTGCTTGAAGAGTATTCTGAGTTATTGCTTCATGATTTCCAGACTTTTCCTTTTTCCAGGATTTCCCGGATGCCAAGAGGGAGATAAGTGCTGTAACTTCTCCTCTACATTTAAACAACAGCAGGCAATCATTCAGAAGGTTAAAGTGGCCAAGCTCTCCAAAAAACAACAGCTTTTTGAAAGATACAATGGTAGAAACATGGCACTTGCTTTTTTTCTCTCTTTCTTTTCTTTTCTTTTCTTTTCTTTTCTTTTCTTTTCTTTCTTTTCTTTCTTTTCTTTCTTTTCTTTTCTTTTCTTTTCTTCTTCTTTTCTTTCCTTTTCTTTTTCCTTTCTTTTCTGTCTTTCTTTTTTTCTTTTCTTTTCTTTTTTTTTTTTTTTTTTTTTTTCTTTTCTTTTTCTTTTCTTTTCTTTTCTTTTCTTTTCTTTTCTTTTCTTTTCTTTTCTTTTCTTTTCTTTTCTTCCTGATAGTCACAGCTTACTCATGTTCCTTGGGAAGTATTTTTGCCTCATCCATGCCATTTCTGATTCTGCCATGGTTTTCGATACCAGTGACACCACACCACCACACACTGTGTCTGATGTGCACTGTCTGACAGATGTTTGGAGACCTCTCAACATGCCGACACACTCTGCTGTGTTTGGCTTTTATTAATCCTTTACTTTCATACTTATATTCTTCCCCTTTCCCTCCTTGATTTTCCCCTCTATGTTGAGGGAAGCAAATGCTGTCAGAATGAAAGCAAATTGCTGGAGGTCCATTTGAACACAGCACATTAATTTTAGGATTGTTAGCCACATGTTTACATGTCTGGCTTTCTGTGAAGGGCTAGAGCTCTGCAGCAAATGAGTCCAGCTGCATTTTTATTCAGTTCTCCCTCTGCTTTCTGCCAGGAGGCTTGGGGGACAGAAGTGTTCATGTTGTGCTTTCCATCCCAGACAGACTTTGCACCCGTTTCAGCTGGCCTCGTGTATCAACCTACCTGCACCTGCATTCTCCTGGTTTTGGAGAACAGTGTGAGCATATCTAGCCAAATGCTGGCACTGGGGATGTCACCATTTCCTTAGTCTTGGTAGATAACATGCTTTTCTCTAATTACCTTGCTCCCGCAGCTTAGCTCCACAGGGAAACAGCTAACAGAATGCATGTACATCCTTTGGATACCCTGTCACCTAAGCGGGTCTTGCTTTTTCTTCTTCTCCTCCAGCATAAGTTGGAGTAAAGAAGAATCTGGGGTTTATATCTTTTAAATTCAATAATGGAAAGAAGGCCTACTGGTTCCTCTTTTTGTTTGCTTTGTTTTGTTTTTGTTTCTAAATCAAGATATTGAATAAACATGGAGATACACACAGAAAAAATCCTCAGGCACTGCTGACAAATTCAACAGTCAAAACAGTTCTATGCAGTTCCTGTAATCCTGACCACCATCTTGCACTTGCTGTGCAAACCCTGTTGTATTCCCCAATAACGCATGCCCCTTGTTTGAGTTCCTGACCAGCTTTACATCCATGCCTGTAGCCCGCTTATTTCAAGAAAGAAACAGACTATCAGGTCAGCTCTAAAACTACTTGCAGTTTTCTTTCTTTGCTACCTTCAGCAACAGCATCAGGGATAAAGAAATGAAATCACTCTGTGTGTCTGGTTCTGTCCCCACACCGGGCGGGAGCTGACCTCCAGCTAACTCTGGTCAGCACAGCCACAGAAGTTCCCAGTTCAGATGGGCACGCAGGCTATTTTTACCTGCTGGTTCAGCTTCTCAGCAGCAGCTGGACCAAATAGTGTCGTGACAGCAGCGGCAGTAAGAAAAGGATGGCTCTCAGCTTTGCAGGTTAAAGATGTTTATTCAGGCCCAGCTGCGGGAAGTCCGCAGCTGGTCCAAACCTCAGGCCAGGGAGCGAGAGAGAGCAGAGCTGAAGAGAGTTTGAATCTCCCTCCTCCACCTTATAGGCAGGGGAGGGGTTCCAGGGGGGGTACAACAAGACAACAAATCAGGGGATTCAGGGGGTAACAAGGTGTGCCCACCCCCCGAGCTTCTGACCAACCACCTCCAGAGGAAAGGAATTCCCCCCAGGGGACCTATCACCTGAAGCCCTCTCCCTGAGATTTCGCAACCTGGGAGGGCTCCTGGAGAGACAGACAGGCTGCCCCAGAGCGAGGGGGGTAGGGCAGAGGGGATGTTACAAGTCAGGTGGGGGGTGGGAAAACTGACACAAAACACCTTATTATACAGAACACACAAAAGGGTTACAGAACTGGGATACAGTGAAATGAACCATAACAAACTTCTTATAAAAACCTACCAAAACACTTCTTGCATCGCCACAACTCTGCTCTGACTTCCTCTACTATCCCTATCCCTATCCCTATCCCTATCCCTATCCCTATCCCTATCCCTATCCCTATCCCTATCCCTATCCCTATCCCTATCCCTATCCCTATCCTCTTATCCCTGCCAGCTGAAATAGAGGACAAACCTGTCGTTAAATATTTGCAAATGATCAGTTACTTGATGGTGGCTGTCTTATGGGATTGAGATGCAGAGAACATATGCTTGCATCACTTTTTTAGGGTACTGGTTAGAGTTTGGAGGTTTGTGTGTTTGTTTGTTTGTGGATTGTTTTTGTTTGTTTTTGTTTTGTGTGTGTGTGTGTGTGTGTGTGTTTTTCTTGTTTTGATTTTCTTCTCTCAGCATAATCCTTCCATCCTCTTTATTCACAAGAAAAGAGAAAGCTAGAGCAGGCTTTGTGGTTACATACTGCTCATTAGCCAGTAGTCGTCCCTTCCCAACAAGCCCTCAGGGTAGGTAATCATTGTTTTTTTCTTTGATACATGTTAACTAACCACTCTTTCATTACCAAAAGGTAAAGACTAGTTAGAAAAAGGGGAGGACCTGATGTTATTGACATGGTGTGTGGTTTGCAATGAATTTCAAGGAACTGAAATTCTGCCATACAACTTCTTATAATTAAATTTAACTAATCAGTCCCGTAATTTCTCCTATTAGTTTTAGCTAGACTAGAAAAGGTCAATGCCCTGGCAAGCAATGATTCGCAAATAACAGGTGCAGCCAGTTTCTATTATACTGCCATGAGACACTGCTCTGTCACTTTTATTTACTGAATCAATCCACCAATGTCCAGCAGGAGAACAACAGTTAAATGGCCATTAATTGTAGGCTGATGTGGAGATGAAACAAATCTCCAAGGGGATGGTAAACCTTTGTTCTTTAGTCTCCTACAGCTCACGCAATGGGATTAGCAGTAAATCACTCAATGCTTCATCTTCTTATTAAAAATTTACCATACTGGTCATCCCAAGTGACTTACATCCAACCAAGGCATAATTTCCTTTTTCTTTTTCTTTTTCTTTTTCTTTTTCTTTTTCTTTTTCTTTTTCTTTTTCTGTTTCTTTTTCTTTTTCTTTTTCTTTTTCTTTTTCTTTTTCTTTTTCTTTTTCTTTCTTTTTACTTTTTTCTTTTTTAATTTATTTCCAATGTAGCATTTTAAGATATTCATAGTGAAACAAGCAATGAACACATAGAAGAAAGTAACACACATGGTGTATTCCTGATTGTCCTTTTTTTGTCGTTTCAGGGGGAAATTGCTAAAGTTGTTTTAAAAAATTATTTCCAGAAACTAAATTCCTTTTTTACAGACTTTGACTTATTTAGTGTCATTCATACTCTGTCTCCTGAAACACAGTTTTAAGCGTACACACTCACCCTTCAGAAACAGGAGTGACTGAATTGATGGAAGTGGGTACAATGTCACTTAAAATGCCTTCAAATATCTCCCAAAAGCAAAGGCCTTTCACTCCTCCCATGTATCCCAGAAAAATTAATGACTCTGTAAGATGACCACAGTCTTGGTGAGTTTTACTCAGCCTTTCAAGTAGAGTAAAATGCACTGCATAGATGTAGTGCTGCATGGATGCAGCAACAACCCTCCCAAATGTAAACTGGAAAGTAACGAGCTGGTACACTTCCCCCCTCCACTTCAGGAGCTAGAACAGAAGGAAAGAAAAATTGTGGTATGTAGGACCTCAGGGGCCTAATTTAATTATCTTTATTGAAACAGTTACATTTGCAAAACAAGAAGAGGTGCCTATCTGAGTGTGGCAGGCACCACTGACAAACACAATATATCAAAGCAGAAAGAGCAACCTCATAATGTACTATATTTCTGGGTACCTCACAGCTGAAACAATCAACTAAATTCCCCACCTCCCTCACCTAGTGTATCATCCCTAATGATGCTTGTTTCTTCCGCAGTCTTTCCAAAGAGAAGCATTTTGATTTAGGCCCTCATCCAAAGCTCAGTGTAATCAAGAAAACTAGCACCAGTATATTAACCTAAGATTAATGTGTATACTAAGAAATCATCTTTGTTATACCAAAAGGAAAAATCCATATGACTAACAAACTTGCATCAGTTTCAGTGAAGACCCCCTTTCTTCTAACTCAGTGTAGGCAGATGCACTGTAGATGTTTCTATTTGTTCTGCTCCTCCTACGACTTCTTTCTGGTCAAAGAATAGAAAGTGTTCTTCTGTTGTAGCATTTATCTCATTTCAAAGTGCCAATCTAAATTATGTCTCAAAGTCATATAAAATATGCCTCAGAGCAGTCTATTAGAGTTCATGGATTATAAACAGAGCCCTTTCTGGCTTTCTTAGAAGTACCTAAACTGGAATTTTTTTAGTTGCATAAAACCCCTTGAAGCTGCTAAGCCTTCCAACTTCAGATGTTCCATCACAATGTTTGGAGTTACCAACGGAATTACCAAACCAAATTATCCCATGAATAATCTCTTAAAAAATTGAAGAACTGTAGAAACTATAGACCTCTGGAGGTTCTCCTTGAACCTTCTCATAGTGAGATTGTTTTGAGACTAGATTTGATCATAGATGTTTTTTTCTAGGAGAATGATAAAATCTTTCAAGGACAGTGAGTAACAAGCATCTCTCAATACCCTGTCCCAGTGGTTTTCTATCTTTCTGACAAAGTATGATTTGCAAATATCTAGGCTGTCCCTATCCAGAGCAAGCGAACAAGTAAACAAGCAAACAGAGCAAGAAATTAATAGACAAACAAAGAGAAGGATAGATAAATTTTCCTTTTATTATCCTTATTCCTTATTTAATTTTTGCCAGAACAAAGACATTAAGAGAAAGTTTTTCTTATTCCTCATTTAATTTTTGCTACAATGAAGAGTTTGGCTTTGTTCTCTTTCTAAAACCTTCAGCAACTGTAGCTGGTGCAGCTCTTCCCCTGCCAGAGTGTTTTGAGTGGATTTCTATAAACATGAAGAAACACAGATCTCAAGGCATGACAGTACATTGAAAGGAGTGTCAGAGGTAACAGAATTATTGCAGCCTACTCATTCTGTTCCTCCCTGTTTTTTCCCCTCCATTTTCTTTTTTTAACACATTCAATTTCTCCTCTCTTAAGTATCAAGTGTGCAATTATTCTTGAGGTATATTGCACCTATGGCAGAATGAATATCATATTTTTGATACAGTATTTCCATGATGAACATACACAGTAGATTGAGCATTAGCTTGACAATAGGATATATGGATATGCTCCCTCAGTTCTGATCCCACAGACTATAATGAATTTCACATGTGACCTTAGTAAAATCACCTGGACTTCCTTTGTTTCCTACCTTCTTCTGTGAAACAGAATTATCAATTTGATCTACTAAGGCAACTCTAAAACCAAACACACTGATAAGAATATGCTTATGGTTTTTGGATTTGTCTGTTTGTTTTTGTTTTTGTTGTTTTGTTTGTGGTTTTGTTGTTGCTGTTATTTTGTTTGTTTGTTTGTTTTTCTTTTTGGTTGGTTTTCTTTTGATATATGTTAATTTGTTAAAAGGGACTTTTTAATTGCTTTTCTGATCAAACACATTTTTATGACAGTTCATATAAACTTCTATAGTGCTTAAATTAAAAAAGGTAATAATGATTATTAGTGTTTATTTAATTGGTGATTTCCACTCCTCTGTAGCTCTATGCAGTACTCTGCTAAGTCACATGAAAGCCAGACCCCTGCTCCCTGGCCGTTCCCTTCCGAATTGGACAGATAACATGACAAATAATTACTTTCTATCAACAACTTTTTCTCCTGGGCATGTCTTTGTATTTTTCAGTATTGGCACCCATTAAGAAGTGAGGCATAAATATTCTTTAAAGCCTGGATCATATAAGGCAGCTAAGACAAGTTTGGGAGGATCCTATGCTCTTGGAAATTCCTGTGTCATTGTCACACACAGTACATGATACATCCATCAACTTCACATCAGAAACAATATTCTCTTCCTTTGAAATGCTGGTCCTAAGAGTTTGCAGCATGTGTCCCAGAAGACTAATGATGAGTGTTGTTTTTTGATTGATAGAAACTATCTTTTTCCTCAAAATCATACATGACCAGCTGGAGAACCACAAAAAATCTATCACTGACAAGGCAGGAGGGGGGAGAAATCAGGGGCACTCAGTACAGCAGGGGTGGTCATACTTTGCCCAAATAATTTGAGGACTGTATTGGTAAGTTGCCAAGAGCCGAAGGGCTGCATTGAATTTGCATTAAATGGAGCAGATGGCATCAGCTGCCCCCAACTTTAATGTTGAAATGTGGCCTACAGAGCAAATCTGTACAAAACTTTTCTAATTAAATCTGAAACAACATGCTTCATCTATTCCCCAGTAGCACAGCCTTTCTGGTGGCATTTCTACAATTCTGCTTCTAGCCCTAGACAAGAGAGACAATGGAAGAACTGCGGAGAAATGAAAAATAAGAAGACACAAATGGTTTTATCCCAAATGTTTTTTTAAGCACCAGATGAGAATAAGTGGACTAGAATTAATTGCCATCAATCTTTACTAGGTAGTGTTCTTTGTAATAAAAGTGTTCTGTTATATTTATTAAATGTGAACTTCTGAACAACCAAACAGTGGTACCAAGGAAGTCTGATCAAAGGTAGAAAAAAGGAAAGTCATATTACAAAAGCACTCTAACATTCTTTAAATAAACTTAGAAAAGCCAGATAAGGCTAACACTATCAAATGTTCCTGTTTTACCATATATAAAATGAAATAATTTGGAATAGTCAATAAACCATGCTTTAGCTGTATTCATGCACTTCATTGACAGACTGTGTGAACATTTCCCACAAGAATTAAACAGATGACACCATAAATAATTCCATTACACCAACAATTTCTGACAGCAGCTGTTAATCCACTCTCTGCAGTGGAACTCCATAGCAGGTAATGGAGTTCAGCAATTATGAAACCAACCCACTTTTATTTTCTGGGGAAAAAAACAAAACAAAATAAAACAAAACAAAACAAAACAAAACAAAACAACAACAACAAAAAAACACCTTATTTTTTAAAAATTACCTATTAATTTCATTGTCCAGTACCTTACCTAAAGATATATCTTCCCTATCCTTACTTCTTATAAAAAGTAAGGACTTTATCAAAATTATGCAACCATTTAAAATGTTACTGGTTTAAAATATTATGATGCATATGTGAAATAATAATTTGCTTGAATTCTAACAGCCAAACCCAGACATCTGCATCTGGTGAGATAACGTGAAAACATATATTTTAAGAAAAAAAATAAGGTAAAATTATTAACTAAACCAAAGTAATATCTATTTCCATTCAATGACTTTCTTCAGGAACATTTAAGCCAAATTTTCCCTTGGTAGAATTCCACCTACATCACAAATAAATAAGCCCATTTTTTTGTTTTCTCTGTGGAACAGACAGGGTGAATATGTGTCTTTTTTAGTTTATAAATAAGTGGTCAATAAGGTAATTGAGTGAGGAAAGAAGAAAAAAGGTTGTGAATAACTAAAATTGATTTTTACCCATAGATCCCTGAAATAGCATTAACCACGTCTGCGCCACACTTTATTTCTGTCTTAAGTTACCTTGTCTACTACACAGTAGTAGTCCGTGCTGCTGATTAAAGAAAAGATACAAAGAAGCAACCAAAATCCCAAACCAAATGCCAGAACATCTTCTGGGTGATGCAAAAGCAATTCAGGAATAAGAGAAGGAGATAAAGAGAAATGTGCATTCAGTTTAAACCACTCTCCCCACTTCTGCCTTGCCTCAATGCAGGCAAATTCCATGTTAGAGATAGAATACAACCAAAGAAATGGAGTGAGAACTTAACAATAGGAATGTTGGTAGAAAAGTGTCATGTGTAAAAAAAATCCTTGACATTTCATATAGTGATACAATTTAGGAATGTTTTATTTTATTATCAAAATTGACATAGTGCTGCTTTTATAGTAAGACTGATCTTTTAGGGGAGATAGGTCCTCTAATTAAGCATCACAACCCTTTTAGATAGTATGACAAAATGGCACAGTGGATTATTTTATTTAATTTTTTTATTTAGAAGACATTTATTGAATTTCAACCTTTCATATTGTCTATTTTAGGGTGAGATTTACTATTTTGCTTTGAGTTTTCCTCAGGGAAGGAATACAAACTGAAGTTGAAAATCGTCGGAGTTGCAGGAGTATGTCCTGTAAGCTAAACAGTAATGGGTGAAATTCAAGTTTAAATCGCTAGGGAATAATTTGTTGGCAGCAACATCTGGAACAGTTAGTTTTCAGAACAAACGATAGATAGGGGGCTTTAAAGATACATTTATAGGCACAAGGTTGGAGAAAGAAAGAAAACAATGCAAACATAGGATAAAATCAGGTACCTGCAGAGGAGATTTAACAGTGTGTGCATGGTGGCTTGCAGTTACAAGCACAAGACAAAATTTGGCAAGAGATATTGCTTGCAAATTTTCTGACAGTTTTTCCTTAAAACACAAAAAATCAAACAAAAATAATTTAGATGAGAAAAAAACTTTCACAAAAGGAAACCTTGTTGAATGTAATGGAGGTTTCCAATTTGTTCAAAAGATTTCATAATTTTCAGTGGAAAACAGAAATTGTTTTTCCAAATTAGCTGTAAATTTTAAAATTTGCAAGTACTTTGTTTAAAATAAAAAATTATAAGGAATTCTAAGGTTCCCAAATGTATTAATCCTCTGTATTTGCCTATTGACAGGATAAAACATATCTCTATTAACAACTGTGCTTAGGAGATGACACTAACCATTTTCTGTTTTCAATGGGAAGAGGAATGGACTGAGTCCTTCCAGCATCTATCCCAAACATTTTAACATGTAGAAGTGTTCCCTACATTTACTGTACTCTGAGTCCCGCCTCCTGTTGCGTAGCCTTAGATTCCTGAAAAAAATCACAAAAATTAATAATATGATAATTTCTATTAATCTTGGCAATGATTTTAAAGAGAGAAAATTGTCATAAAATGGGATTTCTTCTGGAATGATCTATATCACACCATTAATATCTCCTTCCCTAACAGTACTGAAAGCCCACAGAAAATCTGCTCTTATGCTGGACTGTCTTTACAAAGTTAACTGGGCTGACACAACACTGTTTTTTGGGGAAATATGATGAAAAAACTTCATATTTCTGAAGAGATGAGTGACTTTGAAATCAATTTCTAAGCTTATGAACCACACTGAAGACTGTTCTTAATGTTTGAAAATCATGCCATCAGCTATCCAAGATGAGTTAAATCTTCTCAGGCCAGCTGGAATTGATGTAATAATATTTTGCATCAAAAATATTCAATAATTTCCAGGCTAAAGCAGAAATTACTAGAAGCTCAGATATACCTGTGTGTCTCAGCATCTGACTGTGAGACTTCAAAGTGACAAGGATTAAGTATTTTTCTTTCATTTTGTCTGTCTATCTATCTATCTATCTATCTATCTATCTATCTATCTATCTATTTTTTATTATTACATAAACCACTGCAGTATTGGTTGTATGTCTCAGTTTATACTGCAGTATATATTAACTGGTATTTACAGATGCAGATTAATTTTCTGATACTGCAAAATCCTTCCCACTTAGGTGGTGTTGCTGTTCTATTTCTTTCTGTATTAGTATGAAACCCAGTAAACTCCATCATTTTATCAGAAGGAAAAGAAGAATGTGTTCTCAGTGCCAGATATATACAGGCAAAATACAGTGCAGCGCTGTAAAGGATAATAAACCATCTGTGAGAAAGATTTAACAGTCCAGGTATTATTGTTGGACAAAGAGCAGGTCTCAAGTTGATTTGTTGTTTACATGCCATTGCTCCCCCTGTTCTGTATCTTTTATTGCTGAGACAATTTTTCAATTACATGCAGAAAATATTTTAACTCGCTTCCTTTGTTTTATGAAAATAACCTTTTAGAGTCTTTCTTTGCACTTGCAAGCCCCTGACTTAGGAGTGCACTCTCAGATGTTGTGCATTATTTGCACAGTCTTTTGGCAGCTAACAGCAATATGGAGATCTTAATGGAATTTATCAGAGTTCTTTGGAAACTTTTATCTCTTGGTAAATCCAGAGTACAATTGCATCTACAGAAGATTAACCAAGAACCTCTTTAAGCCCAACCCTGTGTCCCAGATGCAGTTCTGCAGCAGTGGGTAGGTTATTCCATGAGGCCAAAGTTAGGATCTGGCATCCAAAATCTGGTACTTGGCTTGTTTCTCTCAAGCACTCACAATACCAAGAAAGCAAAATCTAGGCGGGTCACACAGGAGACTTCAACCTCGATATGTGTAGATTTGGCTACCCAGCTGAATGTGAATAGTGGGGCTTTCAGAGGGCATGTGGGAATGCAAATCACCAAGAAAGTTTGTTGCAACATTTAAGTCTTAGGGTGTTCAAGTGTTTTACTTCTACTTTTTAAATGCTTTGTCATGAAACGATCACAGCACTTTAACTTCTAAAATATTTTTTGCCTCATCTTAAGCAAACAATAAGATACCCTCTAAGTTCATTTTGTGGAGAGAAATCAACACCTCCACAAGATAATTCATTCTATTTTAACATGAGATATATAACCCTGTAAACGTGTTATATTCCCTCTGTTGTCTACAGAGGAAGCCCAGATTAATGATTAAATAAGACTAAATTTACAGCTCTTATATGGAAAAATTTAGGTGAGATGAAAGCTTCAACTTATTCTTGCTAAATTTGGGTAATTTCTTCAACATTAGTATAGAAACTCACAAAGATTCAGCCTAAAAGGAACATTGTATATTTGATAGATAAAAAAAGTGTTGTGTTTTTTGTTTTGGTTTGGTTTTCTTCCCCTGTGCATAAAGTCAGAATTTTGAAGCCAATTAAGGACTGAATTTCCAGTAGATTTTCAGAGATTGTTAAGTCTGGGTGTTTCTGCAACTTGTGATAATTGTGATAAATACTGAAAATACATTATATTTGAGGTTCCTAAGTGAGGTGACCTAGGGGTCACAAATCACTTAAATGTCTCCCACAGGGTAAAATGCCTGGTTGGTGGTGGGAGGAGAGCAAAAACCCTAAAGTGCCAACACGTGGCAAAGGTTTTAAACAAAGGTTGGTACCATTTATAGAACAGGAGTATGGGGTACCAGTTCTGGTGGATATCAAAATAAAAGGCTAGATTAGACTAAAATAGAATAAGAGAGTATTTTATTGTCCATAAGATAATAATTAAGATATCTTTGAGTTTATGCATCACTGTAGATAGGAGAGTTACCTTGTATTCTGCCCAATGGTGAGGAAAACCTTCAGGTAAAAAATCCTTCCTTTGAATTATTTTATTTCTTTTATTTCAGATCTGAACAAAGACCTTTCCCTTCTTCCAGATGCATTGTTTTTCTTGCCTAGTATCTTATGTCACACACACACACACACACAAATCTGCCTTAAAAAAAAAAAAAAAAAAGTTTAAAAATTGCAGCTACATTTCAGCAAAGCACAAGTCTAAGCAATCAACTCTTTTACCAGGGAAACAAAAGGAAACTCAGATACCACAGCCCACAGTCTCAAATAAAGCATCCAAAATTAAGACAGTTTTCTTGTAAGATTAACCCAATACATTTTGGGTTAAGAGCCTGGAAGAAACAAAAGGGTCCAAAGTCAATTCTATTAACTTGATCAGAGCTACACCAGGACTGTGTCTCAAGATCATTACCTTACAAGACACGGTTGTCAATCTCATTATGTAATCAAGCGTGTCTAGCACTTTCCTGTATAAATATACTTAATAGATATAGTTTTGACCTTTTGCAGTAAAATTAATAAAAAAGAGATCGGTCTCAGTGTGCCAAGAGGCTTTTCTCAATCCCATTGAAAAATGATTTTTTCTGTGTAAATAAACACATTTCACCACACAAAAGAAGAAAAATGTTGTCTGAAGAAATGACTTGAGCTTCCCCTTCTCCATATATTATCCATGATCCATTTTATTTCAGAAAAAAAATCTTCTTATTCCAGAGGTTTATCTGTCTGTACTTGTGTCTGTCCCCTCATATTCCACTAGACTGTTAATGCTTTAAAGTTCCAACTGTGCCTTAGAGACAGATATATTTGACACAGGAATTTTGTTGTATTACAAGGACTGGTCTATGGAGTATGGAGCCTGGGGAATTTCCATCGTTTGATTTATATGCACTTTTATAGATCATCCTCATATTATTTGAGGGTGATGGGCAATTCAGGATTCATCTATGCATGCTATGCCTTATGCAGTGTCTTGAACAACTCCCTCGAGACCGAATGTAAATAATATTCCTTACCCATGCAGAAATAAATGGGATTTTGCTACTCTGCTCCCCAAATGTCAGGCAGGCAGGCAGGAGACAGTGAAAGAACTGCAAAGATGAGGAAGAGTATGAAACTCAGACTGCTCCCTTCATTTTATTATGCATTTACTGTGGCTAAGGTAAGAACGGAAAGTGAAGTCTTTAGAGTTAGTATTGAAAGAGTACATTCCAGTGTCATCTCTTTCCTAAGGACACACTTTAATGCACTCTCAACTTACATCTTTGGAAACCCATGGGAAGGCACTGCAATGATGCTGAAAATCAGCAATGAAAAACAAAAAAAAATTTGCCCTGCTTATGTTGGTAATTGCAGTGAAAAACCAAGTAGGATTTAATAAGTATATTTTGCCTTGGTTAGCAAGTCAACAGCTGGCAAGCAACGACATCAAGAGCAGGTCTGTGGAGGATAAAGCATCATCTTGGCATAAGCACTGCTCTGTGCCCTTCTTACACTGTCACACCTGTAGCTCTCTCAACTTTGCAGAAAGGTTAAAATTGATTTATTCAAGCCTAAGAGGAGCAGTAGTCCAACATTTTGAAAATAATGGTACTTGATTGTACTGTCACTTCAGACTATGCACAGTACCTTAATGGTGCAGATTATTAATAAATCATAAAAAAAAAAAAAAAAAAAAAAAAAAAAAAAAAAAACCCCAACAACAACAAAAAAACACCCCAGCACTTCAGAGATGAGAAATCTCTGTGCTGCTTCATCAGCACAGAGAAAAACAGAGGGTTACACCTTACCTCAGCCTGTAGTTCTTACAGGTTTTCCTCTGATGCATCCATGTCACCGTATAGTAGGATTCAGAGTGAAAATCAAGGCCCCAGGAAGCTGGACTAGAACTTAACTCCCTGAACCTGCAGAATTAACTTTTCATTATTATAACAAAATATTCATGCTATCTGCATATGTAGTTGCTTACTACAAAAAACCCACAAGGTAATTTTTAATACAAAGAAACTGAAGGTATTTGTATCCATATTAGTTCTCTCCTGGAGTCTCCAGTGGCTTCCACTCAGCCAATTCTTTTCTGAACTAGAATGAAAGAAAGTGGAGTCCATCTTTCTGCATGTCTCCATGCAAACACCACCAAGTCTTACATGGGTTCTGGTCTCACAGCAAGGCACTGAGTACAGCAGATAAAGGAGGAAGCTGTCTTCTAATTGAGATAAACATCCTCAGTGCCACTGTAATCACAATAATTTTTCTGCTGAAAAAGAAAAAAATCAAGAATGGGAGTTCAGATTGTCACACAGTGCTAAAAATGTTTAAGAATCAAATAGCTTGTTTATATCTTGTGTCAAGTTCTGCTTGCTGACACCTTGGAAAGTTGTGTATATCTCAGTGGAATTCCAAAATTTCACCTTTCAACTTAAAAAATTCAATGAAAAATTGAAATGCCCTTTCCCATCTTATGAGTAACAGAATTTTCCAAGCACTTAGCAGTCCTCTATAATATAATAAACATTTCAAAATAAAATATGGAAAACTGAGCCCCTAACAACCACCACAAACAAACAAACAAACGAAAAAGAAAAAATCCAACCAACAAAAAAAAACAAACAAAAACCCACAGGCAAACAAAACAGATCAAATCTATTAGTGTCTAACAGGAGAACAGCTGTCTATCAAAGCTCAGTCTTCCTATCTCACCACAATCAAATAAACAAGACTGCCAAACGCCTCCAGGGCAGAGGCTCTGAGGAGTAAAAGAATGTCTTCAAGTCTGGAGCTGAAAAGCTGGCATTCTGCTAGGGATGTCAATCAGTTCTTGGTCATTCTCCTATGTGGGAAGAGAAAAAATACTCTGTTTCACACAGGTGAACATTTGCCCAAAATAAAATTGTGGCTGGAAGATTTTTTTTTTCTTGGTTTTCTTGTAACACAAATGAACATTCTCCTAGAGGAGAAGTTCGACAGGGAGGGACAAAACAGGCTGAATGTTTACTTGAAGCAGGTTTTGTACCTTGAAAACTCAAATCTCTTTCCCACTGGAGTCAATCTTTTTTAATTTAAGTTTAACAAAAGTTTTCATTGAACATGTGTGTATTCAAAAGGAAGAGCTGCCTGTCATCTGGTAAAGCTCACCAAGAGGGGCCTACAACTATATTCTTCTTTCTATCTTTACTTTTTCAAGCTATTCCATAATTTCCACTGTTTTCCTGTAGATGATCTACACTTGTCAGTCTCATATTTATCTTTTGGTTCTTATGGCTACTGCACTAAAGAATTCTCTCCTGAATTCTTAAAAGACAAAGGTATTTGCCTCAGATATACATTTTGCTTTTCACCACTTCAGCATCAAAGAAAATAAGAATATCATGCACCTGTCAAAATTAAAATTCATTTAATGGAAAATTTGTATGGCTAATATAAAATGTATTAAAAAATATTTTATCAATCAACAAGCCAGATAATCTGACTGCTTTTCTGATATGGTATTCACAGCACTCCTCTCTTGCATTCTTTCCTCCTTTCTTATTATACATCAGTTGAATTTTAAAATCTTAGGGTTTTTTTTGTTTTGTTTTGTTTTGTTTTTTAACTTATAAACCGTGGCATAGCCAGACACGTGCTGGTTTCGTTTAGCTATGTAATTGCTGATCTTGTGTGCAAATGTTGCTAAATATATGATCAGGCATATACTGCAGCAAGTCTAGTCAATACATTCAGACAAATTTTATTATTGCACTCCTTATCTCAAACATTCACAGACAAAACCGTCAATTATCCAGTCCACAGTTGTCTAATATTCCTGCAAGGCTTTCTTCATCTGACTTGTTGTACTGAAGTCAGAAACATTTGTGCTAATGAGTCTAAAGTTTGGACCTGCAATGAATCTGGGATAGTTGGTGACTATGCACACATACAGCCCACAAAGCATGAACAGGTCTGCTACATTCTGATTGTACTTGTGGTACATGTTTGTACCACATGTGGTTCATGCTTAGATTCTAAAGCATGGTTCATCAGCTCACAGATGTGAATGCTTTAGATGAGTTGTTTATTATTCCAAAGGAAACCAGGGCCATTTTCTGCACTGTTTCACTTTTGGACAGAAGACTGTCATCCAAACTGTATCCATCAGTGGTAGAATATGACCCATAGGTGGTCTCTGACTTTACACTGGACTTGATGTTTTAAAACTTCAGACACTCTCCCATGAATCTAAAGGTACCAATATCATGGAAAAATAATTCTTTGAACTCCCATCCAAGAGTGATAAGGAAGATATCAACTGAGTGTAAGCAATGCGATGTACACCTCATAATGAATGGGTACAGCAGAAGGAGAGCAGAGGAAAATGGCAGTTTGCTCTCAACTGAGAAGATGTAAGTTTCTTAACCAGTAAATCACCTGCCTTGTCTGTTGTATCAACAAGAATGCTTCAGTGAACTGAGAAACAAATAAATTGTCTCCTGCCTAAGACTTCAGAAAGCAGGCAGGAATCGGGGAGGAGGAAAAAGAAAAAAAAAAAAAAAAAAAAAAAAAAGGCATTTTAGTTTTGAAGTTCGCTTATGTTTCTTTATATTTGAAGAAAGCAATGTTTCACATAAACAAGGCAAATTGACTGTCCAGTTAGAATATTGGTCAGAGATAGTGCTCACTGGTAAAATATCCATTTTGCTACAAAGGTTATAATTTTTACATATGGTTTGTAGGAAATGACCTGAACGTGTTCAGAAATTCCAGAGACACTTTTCTAGGGAGCGTCTGGGGCTTCATAACATCTCTTCATAACATGAACCAGGTGAAGCACATTCAGCAGATCCCTTTGTAAGGCAAATCCATACAGAAGTCTATGTGACTACCTCTATTCTACAGAATTAGAATAATTTAGGTTAGAAAAGACCCTTAAGGCCATTGAGATGAACTGCGTTTCTGATAAACATTTCCCACCACATTTCTTCTTGTCTGGCCAACTGTTTCCTGTAAGCAGAGCCTGACCTGCCTGGCTGCACCCTCTGTAGGGAGTGAGAAGGTCCCTCCTGAGCCTCCTTTTCTCCAGGCTGAGCCCCCAAAACTCCTTCGGCTTCTCTAGGTGCTCCAGACCCTTCCCCAGCTAAATCCCCTTCTCTGGACATGCTCCAGCCCCTCAAAGTCTTTCTTGTCCTGAGGGGCCCAGAACTGAAGCCAAGATTCAAGGTGTGACCTCACCACTGCCCAGCAGGGTCACTGCCCCAGTACCGTGGGCCACACTAGTGCTGGCACAAGCCACGATGTCCTTTGCCTCCTTGGCTGTGTGGGAACCCCTAGGCTCAAGTCCACCTGCTGTCACCAGCACCCCCAGGTCCTTTCCCACTCAGTAGCTTTTTAGACACTCTGTCCCCATCCTGGAGCTGTAGGGATTATTGTGACCCACGGGCAGGACCCAGCCCTTCCCCTTTTTACCTCTCACACCACTGACCTCAGCCCATGGATCCAGCCTGTCCAGAGCCTTCCTGCCCTCCAGTAGATCAATACTCCCAACTAACTTGGTGTAATTTGCAAACTGATTGAGGGTGCACTTGATCAGATAATTGATAAGGAAGGGCTGTTCCCAACGCTATCCCTGGGGGCACCACAGTGACTGACTGCCAGCTGAATGTGGCACCACTCACCACCTCTCTCTGGGCCTGGCCATCAGCCATTTTTTTACCCAACAAAGAGCAGCCAGTCTGACATTCTGAGCTGGTCAGATGTCTTAGCATCATGCCTTCATTCTGAAAACATTGTTCACTTATTAAGTCCAAATACTGTGGATATAAGACAGTCCTGGCATGCAAGTCTTAATTCCAGCATATATGATTTCTAGAGAACATCATAGATACACCAACACAAGATCATAGATCACAACACAAGATCACAACACAAGGACCAAGAACTTAATATGTCAATGATTGTGGCAAACTAAACTTACCATGTTTTGCTCTATTCTGACCATTGTTCAGTGTAATTAAATTTTGTACCTTGTGGAGTGTTGGGATTGCCATGAAAGAGAAGTCAGACAACTAGACACTTGTAATACAAACACAATCATTATTTATTGAGGGTGCTGAACAAAGACTACTCAGTAGCAACATGGCTAACAGTCTAGCTTGACACAACCTGAAATATTTAATTGTAAGGACCCAGAATATTTCTGTATCCTGTAATGAAAAACATGGAAAAAAAATGCAGATGATCAAACTTTATGCTGTGCATCTCCTAATCAAAATTTTACCTCAGATAAAGATCATTATTTATACTCCTACCAGTTTAGTCACAGAATCATAACAAGCTCCTCAATAATTTGGAATTATTATCATTCTCATATTTTTGCATGATATGTTTAACACTTCTGGTTTTGACATTTACATGTTGCAACGGAATATATATGTGTGTGTGTGCATATACATAGCTTTATCTCGGGGAGCAGAAGACTGATGTGATAGGAATATTTAGAAGACTGATCAATTAAATAAATTTAAACTTTAAAACAGAACTGTAACAGATTGATGTTCATTAACAATACATATTATTTTAATGGTTTAGTCCTACTCATTAACAATTATTGCCACTGCATATTCAACACAGTTAATGGTTAACAATCAATCCTAAATTAAGTATGAGTACATGGTGCCATTGAGCTCATGTCACTGCAATTTGTGCTGAGTACTATCGTCCTTGGTGATCTTAATATACAAGTTAAGGAGATCGAGTTCTCTTAAAGAGTTCCCCACTGCCACATCTGAGAACATATCCTGTTATAAAGGTTTGTTTTCTAGACTCTCAGCCTCCAGCTGTTGCCTATTTGCTGCCCAAAGATGGCAGGAGGATGTTGTGCTCCCAGTTTGAGATAGGTGTCTTGTTTGCTCGGATCTCTTTTGTCTCTCACTGAGTGGCCATTTTTTTCCATCAGTAAATGTCATCCTATTGCATCTCTTGAAGCTGCTTCAATGATCAGCAATGGCCCAGCAGAGTGGTGCTCGTAGTTCTGGGTCCTCTATTTTTGACCCATGTTTTCAATGCCTTTGTTGCTATCCCACATTTAAACTGACACCATAATGGGAAAAATACCACGCTCAAGTTCACACAAATTCTCGTAGCAAGCTAAAAGCAAGTCCAGGAGAGTAGGACTTGGATCCGGCCCCATGAGTAGAAGGCTTGTGTCCTGTTACTAGCACTGATTATACCATTTCTCTGTGTGGTACAAAAATCATGGTAAGATTCTCCTGTTTTAGTGTGTTTGTGTTTAGTTCAATGTGTTTCTACTTTCATGGAGGCAGCCAGTCTGTGTTCATCCAACATACCTTTGAACTGTAAAAAAAGCACCTTCCCATGGCAACCCAAAGACCCTCTGGTGTTGACTGCTCCAGTTTCCAGCCTAGGGGAAGAATTTGGGCTGCAGAAACAGGAAACATGACTGGCTGATGATGCTCTACCAGTTACCACCACAATTTTTCCCAAGGAATTTTACACACTTCACTCCTTGGATTACTTCCCAAGGAAAGATTGAGATGAAAATCTTTAAAGAAGGGGAACCATGAACAAGAATGTTTTTATTATAGCCTTCCATCACTGCACAACTTGTTTATTCACCTAGAAGCGGATAATAGTTATGGACAGCTGAACTCCTCTTGTGAAGCAGGGATTAACAAGGAAATCAAATATCTTGTTTGGAGTCACAAAATAACAAGGACCTTTACTGTGACCCAGCTGACGTAAGGTCAAAGGATAGAGTGAAACAGGGTGATTTAATTTAAAAAACATATACCAAAATAAAGTTAAATAACATTTTTAGACCTTAGCATAAATTTAGATTCATGTAAAGTTGCTCATTAATTTCCATTTTTACTTTAGATGGGTGTCTAAATCCTCACACATCTGCATACCAGGGCTATCTTTGAAGATAAGAGGCTCTAATTTTAGGTCTACCTGATAAACCTTTTGCATGCTTGATCCTGAGAGCTCTTATCTCTTCTCCAGCTTTGAGAGAAGCTGCATTATTCGTTTGTTTTTTATCAGAGAGGAACCAGTTTCAGGAGAAATGTGGAGACCTCCTGAAAGGAATCAGTTGTGTGCCAAAGCATTTCTAAGTTCACTTTTAGAGCAACAGATATCTCCCTTTCAGAAATTATTAGTGTGTTTTGCCCCACAATAAATCAATGTTTCTAAAAATAGAAGATTGATGTAATAAATGTCACTATTAACTGTAATATCTTGGATTCTCCTGCTTCACCACAACACCTTAGAAAATCCCAAATAGAATTCATTTCTTTAACCTCAGAAGTAAGTATAATACATATGATAATCTTACTATGTCACCTAAACCAGTGAAATTCTGCCAACATCATGGTCTACAAATAACTGGTAGTACATAAAAATCCACATTCTGAACCCTGATTTCTTACATCACAGTTCTTACCTTAACCATATATCTTTATGTTAAAATAAAATTTCCTTGTGGAAGCTCTATGGCCTCATGCCAGAAGATAGATTTCAGATTTTTAGATTTTTTGATGAAAATGGCCCCACCATCTACAATATCAACACAAAAAAATTCAATGTGTTTAAAATGTAGAATAGGGATAAAGTAGTAGAGGGCTTAATGAAGGAGAGTGGGGAGAGCAGGAGGACAGAAATTTGGGGTTGTTTTCCATATTTTCAGCCAGATAACAATAGGAATAGGTTCTCAAGCAAGTGTCTGAAGTTCAATAATCCAGTTAGCTCTACCATCTCAGCAAAATATTCAGTGTTATTTGCACAACATTGAAGTTTTTGTGAGCATGGTCTTCTGTGAAAGGAATGTACATTTTGTTATTTGACTTGTCAATGTTATTCATGAGGCTATGTTTTTTCTCAATATTGAGAATATATGTGTGTGGCTTTTAAAATTCCTTTTATTTTCCCTGCACAATTGTAACACATACGAACTTTTGATAGAGCTGGACAAACTGTTTTAAATGCTCTACTAATATTTACTCAAAATTATAAAACAAGGTTTCAGTGACAAGGTTAGCCCCCATTCACTGTTTGTTTTCTGCAGTTATTTTAGTTAATGAGTTTGCTGGCTGGGTTGTATCTGGGAACAGCTAATTTTAGACAACTATTAAAAAATACTAACAGAAGGTGAATTTCACAAAACACTGCTATTTGCAATGGAAGTCTGGTTTTAAGAGTTGTGGTTTGCTCATCCAATCAAAACAACACATCATGTGATTTATATATCTGCTCACACCATCTTGAATTTTTGACTTTAAATTTTATGTGCTTACAACCATCTGCTCACAAGCTTAACTCACACCATGGTTTTATTGGAGAAAATACATATATTTGGCAAACAGTTTTGAATAGTTCATGAAAGGAGGAAGCCATTTTATTGTACATTTTCCTCATCAGGACGGAGGTCATCTTTCTTTTCCTGCTTTCACGAGCCTGGAGTGTAATATTTTGACCATTTCTTTCAGTTTGCTCTATAAAGCTTCATTTTTCCTGCTTGATTCAGAGCTCTCAGCTCTAGAATAACTACTTTAGGGAATAACATCTTTAGGGAATTAATGTCTGGATGCTGGTTTTCAGTAGGCTCCATATTTTCTTGTCCCAATGACAAATCACTGCTTTAAATGACAGGTTTTTTTCTGGAAATACCCTGAATTTGGTGTTCAGGTTAAAAATAAAGATTTGTGCATTAAACACTCAGGAGGACTGTGTCACACAGGCTCAAGGCTTTGCAGGAGGCCCTGGAGGAGAAGCTGTTTCCTGCCTGTATTACAGCAGGAAAAGGAGATCTGTCCAGGAAAGGGAACACAGGGTGACTGAGCATCATCACTTGCCATGAGTGCAACTCTTCCATTTTCTGCAGATTTTGCATGGTCAAATCTGTGGTGACTTGACTACTTCACCTTATCCGTCCCTGCAGTGTGTTGTGCCATGCAGGCCATTAGTTGGCTTGTGCCTGATGGAATCCCCAGCTCCAAGCACAAGCACTGATTTTCTAGCAATTTTTGGGCTTCATGCTAAAACATGGAAAAACTACAATCAGCTGTGCTGCTTATATTTTAACGATAATTTCTGTTCCTTTGTCCAGATGTAGCTCACGGTGTTTCAGGATCCCAGTCTTCCACACAACCTGATCACAGCCTGGCTGGAGGACATCAAATCCTATTACCCAGTGTGCATGCCCAGGTTTACTTTGTGAAAGAACAACAGCTGAGAACAAGGAAGTGGTTTGGATCCCTAACCTACCAAGAATGGGAATCTTGGTATAGGCAACGTGAATCCATTATCAAGCTCTAAGTTATACCTCCAGTTGGATGTATTAACAGAAATCATCCTTTCTAAACCATGGTATCTAAGCTTCTGCTAGAGCTGAGACCTGAAAAAGGCTTAGAATCTAGGTGTATTTCATAGTGTGGTTCAGCTCCAAGGCAGAAGGAACAGTGTGATGAAGGGAGAAATAAAAAGGACAGGTAGAGGGAAACTATTGTCAGAGAACATGGAAGGAAAGAGTGACCTTCTCACCTTATTTTTATGTTTGTGCAGCAATTGCCCAGTCTCAGAGATGAGAGGATAGAAGAACCCTGACAGCTCTAAATATCATAAAATCCCTAATGCAATTTTTCAACGAACACCTGTAAAAGTCAGGAGAATATAAAAGTGAAGAATGAGTATAGTAGAACTCATTGCTGCTTGTTGAAGGGCCTTCATTATCAATGAGAGAGACATACAGGCAGAAACAGAAGTACACAACTCTCCACATGGAAAGAGGCAGAGAACCACCTGTACCCAGAAACATGCAGACACCCTCCCAGCCATTATTTTGCACAAATGTCTCATTTACATTTTGAAATTCCTCTTCCCTTCACAAAGGTTCAGAAACACCATCAAATGCAACTTATTCTGCCTTTTAAGGGGGCACAGCAAAGTCTAATACCACAACACACGTAACTCTGAGGGCACAGTCTGATCTCACCAGTGTGAAAATGTTCCTCATGCTTAATCCCACCAGCCACAGAAGATGCAGACAAGAAAGCTATATGCTTCCCAAAATTAGCATTAATTCCCTGCAACTCAGTTCCTCTGCTTGTATTCTTTGCCAGAAAAGCAGCCATTTTGGCATAGCTAAGAACATATTGTAACATGAGGTCTACATCATCATCTTCTAAGCACATGGTTCAGGGATCTCAATTCCAGTGTAATTATTGTTTTCTTTTCAGAACTTGCTATATTTTGAAACAGCCTAGCTGAAGCAGCTTTTACCTAGTTCATCCTTGTCCATGCTTGCTGCTGAACTTGTGCAGAGCTGCCACATTTTGGATGGCAAAAGGAAAGAGTGAAAATTCCTGTCGAGTGCATTGGAGAACAGTTCCTTTTCTTTGCATAAATATAAACATCATTCTTACCCATGCCAAGCACAATCCTTGTTAGTATTTCCAGCTTGATTTGACACAGGAAATTTTGGACAACACTGAACTGTTTGACTGTAAAAAGCAAAGAGAAATTCTGCTATTTGCACTTCTAAAATTATCTCATTGTTCCGTAGAAACAAATTTAACTTATAATCTGAATTTGTTTGTATCTAGTGTTATAAATAGCTCTCTTCACCAGGGTTGCATGATCATTGGTAGCATAGGTGCAGTTTTAATCTGGCTTTTTCTGTGTCACATACTTTAACTGCGAGAAAGTCCTTCTTAGCTGTCTAACAAGCACAATACATATGGTAATCAACCATGCCAGGATGTGCTGGAAGCATTTGAACAGGCTCTTCCCACGAACAGTTGTCACATGGCTTTTCTTTGTTTTAGGGGTATGATCACACATAGATCAACATGAAGGAGTGTGACACTTTAAAGAGGGACATACGGGTATTGCCCAGAGAAAGATGTACTGTAATTCAGAGGACTTTAATTCTGCTCCTAGCTCTGCTGCTGAGCTGGGAAATTCTCTTCACATCAGACTGCTGATCCCAGCTTCTCATAGAAAGCTATTTAAACTCCACTGATGGCAAGTATTATTGTCAGATCTATTTAAGATTGATATCATTACTTGAGCAAAAGCCTTTTTCTCATCAAAGCAGTGGTAATGTCATTTCACAGCAAACCCTGCCGACTTGCAGGTTATCATCCTTTCTGCTGGATATGCTGCTGCACACCTGTGCTGGGTGCCTTACCCAGGTGACACAGCTCCCCACTGCTCTCGTGGGACAGTGGGTGAGGTCAGAAATGCTGCAGCATTTTCCCAGCCTGCAAGGCGACCCCAGCATTCCTGTCATTTTCTCTCATTTTCAGTATTCCTAAAGCTAATGATTTACGCTGCTTAGAGAGTGTTGATGTACACTGGGGTTTTGCATCCACTGGACAGTGTAGCACTTCCAGTAAAAGGAAGTGCTTCCATAATAAAAGAGGATGCAGCTTTGTGTTTCTAACAGGGAAACAACAACCCATGACAAAAGGCATGTGAGGCCTTCAAAACTTGAGAATATATGAATACACTCAGACCTTGGCTGATGTCACACAGGTGTCCAGACAAACTCAGAGAATATGAGCTAGACATGTTCATAAAAAAGAAAAAACAACGAAAAAAAATGTATGAGAAGCACATTCTGAAAGATCTAGGTAGTCTCCACTTTGTGAAAGATATGCTGGAGTGCTTCCAACTGCAGCTAAAAAGACAAGTGTCCTCTCATGTCATTCAGAGAATATGAATGTATGCAGGGGTCAGGTCCCCAGCACTCACAGGCTGTAAGCAGATCCACAGGAGCTAGTGAGAATAACCACACACAGATTTTGAATTTCTGATCCCTCATGTGTTAGATTTGTTTTCTGGTGGTCCCAGATCCTTCTTTAAAGCTCAGACACTTCTCATGTGCTCCTCAAAGACAGCAAACCTTCTGAAAAACACAGATTTGCTGCTGAAGTCTGGGAGTCAGGGCCTTGGTGTTGGTTTGGGAAGAAATTATGACAAAATAAAGAAATGCCTCTGTACATTAAAGCATATATGTACATGAAACAGAGCATCTCAGGAAGTGTAGTTTGTACCAAGGACTCAATTAAATCATTGCAGCAAATGCAAACCCTTATAAAAAATAAAGTATCTTTTTAGTAAGATTTTTTTTTACATAGCCTCAGTCCCTGCCTTAAAAGGGACTGGGGCAGTAGGAGTCGACCATTTGCTGACAATTCTGGTCTTATGGTCTTTGGTGCTACTCAGTATATATTACATCTTAATATTTTTCATGTCTGTAAGACATTCTTTTGCTTGACTGTGATCTTATTGGATGCATAGGCAATTCAATACTGAAGATAACTTGATTTTATACACTAAAGAATGGCCAGAAAATAACCAGCTAAACTGCATCTCTCTGTTCAGAGAAATTCTCCCTCCACCATGCCCCCTCTATAGAATTTTCCTCTCGCTAAAATATTTTCCCATCTAGACATGTGGAATTCCCATATGCAACTCCCAGTGCTGTCAAAATATGCCAGGCACATCAGTACTGAGCTGATCAGTTGGGAGAGCCAATTCCAAAGGTCAGGCTTCTTATTTCATACCTAACGCTGCTGATGTGGCTGATCAGTTCAAGGATATGTACAGAAAAGAGAAGAATGGCATCCTGGGGAATTCAAGATCTGACTCATAGCCAGAGAATTGTCCAGATAAGGCAAGTAAGTTTGTTAGCACTGGGATGTCATGTTGTGCTCATTTTTGGCTGAAGTAGAAGTAGGTTTTTTCCCAGTGGCTGGTGTGAGACTGTGCTTTGGGTTTGTGCTGGTTGATAACACAGAGATGTTTTTGTTATGGCTGAGCAGGGCTTGCACAGAGCCAAGGCCTTTTCTGCTTTTTGCATTGCCAGGCTGGGGAGGGGATGGGGGTGCTTGGGAGGTTGGGAGGAAACACAGACAGGATAGGTGACCCCAAGTGACCAAAGGGATGCTCCAGACCATGTGACATCATGCTCAGTAGGGGAAAGAAGGAGGAAGTGAGCAGGTTTGGAGTTTGCCTTCTCAAGCCGCCACTCCATGTGACGAGGCCCTGCTCTGCTGGAGGTGGCTGGACACCTGCCTGCCCATGGAAACTATGAATGGATTCCTTGTTTTGCACAACTTTTGCTTTATCAGTTAAAAAAGCCTCTAACTGAATCCATGTGTTTTCTCAGTTTTACCCTTCTGCTTCTTTCCCCAGTTCTTGTGTAGTTAGGTGAGGAGTTTCACAGACTTTGGGTTTTCCTATTTTTTGAATAACTCCAGATCCAAGAAGAAGACCTCACAAATTTAAAATTGGCCATTAGCACAATCTTACTGTATCTTCAGAAAACCTTGCTCTTCAAAAATGTAAAAATAATTTCATTCCATTCCCAGAAAGAATGGATTCTGAAAGGAAAATTTTTATGTGGGTATTGTATTTTAATTTTAAAAGTTGATCACAACAAGAAATATAGTTTCTGGTAGATTTTCATCGCAACATTAGTTTATATGACATATGGTAGAAATCCATATACACAATGTCTTACCAACTGTACATGCAGGTGTATGCACACCAAGAAAAAACATGAACACATGCAAACAAACATACATTTAAAATACCTTCTTGGGCAATAACAAATTCAGCATTGTTCTAGTAAAATAATTTCTGATTCTGAGGCTCAAAGCCAGGAAAAAATAAGTTGTATGAGTTTTTGTGGTTTTGACAGAAAACTTGGAAATCTTCCTTAGTTCATGGGTAAGAATTATTCTAACACTCTTCATTGGTAAAGTAAGTGAACTTGTCTCTACAACACAGCTAAATTACAATACCTCACTGAGATGACAATGTTACAAGGAATGAATTTGGTTCTCAGCACAAAACAATCTGTACAATCCAATTCTATTGTACTTTGTATCAGTCTTCCTTGTAGACGTTTTTCTAGTTTTGAATTAATACTTAAATTCTTGGGTCTTCAGTTACATTTAATCACTTTAAAAGCAAACAAAGAAAAACAAAAAACCCCCTAACACTCTCAGTGCTCTCAGTCTCTGTAATTAAAAGCAAGACAAAATTAACAACAACAAAAAATCCAAACCATTCTTTTATGTGATTCACTTGCATTTAAACTAAATTGCCAAAAGAGATTAATTTGCATTACTAGAAAAGTAGGGAAGAAACTCTTTTTCCACTTGAGTTTTTGTAGGTGTGGTGGTGGGGGTTTTTTTGGTTTTATTTCTGTTTTGTTTTGTTTTGTTTTGTTTTGTTCTGTTTGGGGTTTTGTTTTGGGGTTTTTTTGGGTTTGTTTTTGGTTTTTGGTTTTGGTTTTGGTTTTGGTTTGTTTTGTTTTGACTTTAGTTGAGAAATTTTAACTGTGTTTCCCAAACTTTAATTCTCTTGCAAAGACATGCAGGCATTTTTTGCATCCACACTCTTGCTGCTTTACCTTCAGCCATTGAAGTCATAAAGTGGAGGGGAAAAAAAGTGAAAAAATCCCAAGCCCCAGACACTCAGTGACATTGAGACACAAGCTATACTACCAAGCCATATACCATATGACAAATGAAAGGTCTGGACAATACTGTACAGACAAGGTCAGACTGGGTTTATAGGGAAGAAGTAAATTACAAATGAGAGACTATGTCCTTAGAGTCTCTGTAACTGTGGAGGATTTTCTGTTCCCTTGTCAGAGAGTTTAGCAGAGTTTTCTGCCTTTGCCTGTCTTATCACATTATTTGAAGCTGAATTATAGTCATGCTCTGAAAATCAGCACTTAACTCCTGCAAATTTTGGCTTAGTGAAAGGCAGTTTCCTTTCTACTGTCCTCAGACAACCAGGTATCTACCATCACCCTCCACGTAGCTTAGTCTCCTCTAGCAGGTATGTCACACATGGGACTACTAAGAAACTGTCTGAATTTTGATTTATGTACCATATCTCTGTTGTGACTCATTCAGCGAAAGTTACAGGGTTTTGCTCAGGAACAGAACAACATTTAAACATCAGCACTTCAAATTAGTGTTTCTTGATTTCTCCACACTTTCTTGCCTGGCATGGCTGATGTGATGGCTTTTCCAGTACCTCCTCTGATAATATTTGGTGCTTTATACGACTGGGAAGTAAGAAGATCACACACAAATGCATAGAAAGGGACTTGCATATTCAAGGATTTCCAATATGCCTCCTTAACCATCAAAAAAATCCCTAATAAAGCATTGTTTAGCGTTTTTTTGTTTGTTTGTTTGTTTTAATGGAATCATGGAATAACTTACAACTTAAAAAAAACCCCCAGTCATCAAGTCCAACTATAAACATAACTCTGCCAAGTTCAACAATAAAACATGTCCCTAAGCAACACGCCTACATATTTAACTACCTGCACGGATGTGACTCTGCCACTGGCAGGAGAGGCTGTTCCAGGGCTTGGCAACTCCTTCAGTGAAGGAATTTTTCCTAATGTACTCTTTAAACCTTCCTCTGGTACAACCTGAAGCCATTTCCTCTCATTCTACCTCTTGTTTCTTGGGAGAAGAATTCGACACCCACCTCACAATATTCTTTCAGGTGTTTGTACCGAGCAAAATGAGAGAAATGTGTCTGGTCTTTCAGACTATAAACAGCCGTGGAAACGTCATGGGCTGCTGGTGCAAGTACCTACCTGGAAAAAGCTCTGGTTTTGTTTCCAATCATAGAACCTGGTCAGGAATTGGAATGGGCTGCCCAGAGAGGTGTTACAATCACCATATCTGCACATGCTCAAAAGGCACGTGGATGTGGAACCTGGGGATATGGTTCAGTGGTGGACACAGTGGTGTTGGATTAACAGTTGGACTCAATTACCTTGCAAGTGTTTTGCAGTCTTAGTGATTCCATGATTCTATGCATTAGGAAATCTCATACAAGTGAAGAAACTCAACGTAACTGGAAACAAAATCACAGATGGTAATATTTCTCATTAAAAACTGACATCCTGAACAGAATCCTATTCTGTCTTTTTTACTTTGCAACTCCTGACAATGTCTTTTTATCTTAAATGAGCCAAATATTCTTCAAATGGAATATCATCCTCTGTCATGCACAGGGACACAATAGAGAGCTTCTGGTTAGAGATGCTGCAGCAAATATAGTGGACTGATTTCATCACAGACAAATATTTATGACTCCTTCTGCATGTTTTGTTGTAAACTCTTTGCATACTTATTATCCCAGCAGCCTTCTCCATGTGTACCTTTGTAGCTCAGGGACAAACAGAAAGGCAAAACATCTAATCAGAGCAAATTACATCAGATTGGATGGCCACAACACCATGTCCACACTGGTACACATCACAGTTTCAATTCAAGCCATGAGAATGCATACTTTGTCATGTCCTGTGTTACGTGTTCAAATGTCTTACGGAGGTGGTCACGCCTGTGATGTTCTGTCCTAGTCTGTCCTTCTGTACACTATGTTACTTGGTTGGTGCTGTGCTTCATAATGTATTGTCTTGCTGAGACGATGTGTTTTTTTCTTTTTTAAATCAACACTATTTGAATTTCACAGGCACATGGAGAGAATCTTCAACTGTTTCCTTATTTGAATAGTTTGCTGTGTGTTAAATCTAGCAAAACCAACTTAATAATTTTGCTTTGGTTGTTACCAATATGACTGGCAAAAGGAAAAGGCTAAGCTTAGGAACTTGATGGGAAGAAAGGAAAAAAAAAGGAAAAAAAAGAAAAAAAAAAAAAAAAAAAAGTATTTGGAATCCAGTAGTCCAGGTCTTTTTGGGTTTGATGCTGAATAACTGGGAAAATACAGAAATCAGCAGTGGAAAGAGAGCAGGGAGCTTTGAAGCAGGACTATGTTTGTGACCAGGTAACAAGCTTTTACTGCATGAATAAAAGGACATTGCCATAGGGGTTGAAAAGAAACTGGACTCATCAAATGTGTTAGTTTGACAGTTTTGAGAGCTTCCTTGTGCCAATCCTGTCAAACTGAAGCAGGAACAGAGGAACAGGCAAAGCCTGTGAGCTGCTAGTTAACATGCTCACATTCCAAGTCCCACATGGCAATTTCAAATTGTCCCTCCTTAGATGTTTCACATCAGGGTTTTACTGCCTAAATTCTTCCCTTTCTGATCTCTGTGACCTACACTTGTACCTCTTTTCTCTCGAGGCTGACATGATCATGGGCTGAAGCAAGTAAGAACTGTCCAGCACTGAGCAGGAAAATTTTATCTGTAGCTACTGCAGATTGAATGTTAAAATAATATAAGACAAGATAAGACAAGATAAGACAAAATAAATTCAGACTAGTGGCCAGCCAGAAATAATTAGTGCAAAACATGCAATATGGAACCAGCCTACTCTGAATAATCAAAACACTTTTCCTGATTAGAAACACTAGCAAAATGATATTTTTAAACCACCTCATCTCATTTTTTTTCCTCAGCTGAGGCAGTTGTATCCATGACCGGGAAGAAAATAAGGAGTGCAGTAAATTTAAAGGAGTTTAATTGTAATTATTGCAGTTACCTGGGAACCAAGAGCTCTCAGTCCTCCCCTTATGGCTACTGTGTCAGGTTTTTTCCATTTTAAAGTCCTGTCTTTGAAAACAAGCTCAGATGGGAGTTTGAAAGACAGGAGATAAAGATGGGAAATAAAATTTAGGTGCTGGGACTATTCTTTAAGCCAAATCACCAGCTGCTTATGATCCTCATGATTCTTGTCAAAACAACTATCTGAGGCTGCTTGCTGTGTTAGAGGCCATTCTCAGCTCCTGTGGTAACAGCTTGCATGTCTAACATAAGAGCAGCCCAGCTTTCTGTTTCAGCCCATCAAGAATTCACTTGCCTTAGCTGTTCCCACTGAACAGCCTCTCCTCCTCTATGGGAAAAAGATATTTAGTCAGGCAGGCCATGCCCAGTGAAAGGATACACCATCAAAATATTTATAATCCTGGTTAAGAACTGGTCTTTTTATGTCCTAGTGTTTAAATTACATTATAAATTATAAGCAGAGGTTTGACAGAGCAATGCCACTATGGCACCTGCGCCAGTCTGACACTAACTGTTTTGTTGTATTAATACAACTGGCATCTCACTCTAGACTTTGCAGGTGGGGATGACAGTGGGGTACCCAAGAAGGAAGGGTGACCCAAACATGATGTTGGTATGCAAATATGGCTGTAAGTCCATCATCTTAGTCCATAAATAGTGGACAGCCCGGGGCCTGTTGGCTCTCCTGTACAGCAACAGGCTTCATGCCAGGATATCCCCTTTAGTAGGGACGTCTCAAGGTTATTCCTCAAGTCTGAGAGACTCCTTGCAGCAACAGATCCTTGGAAAGTGATTAATAGCATGCTAAACTTTGAAATCTTTAGGCCTGAACCACTGACCAAGTCTGGGACTAGGAGTGGATCCAGCTAGACTCCTGTCAGAGAAGGAGTTTAGAAAACAAAGGGATCCTTTCTGAAGCTCATGGTTCAGTGGGAGGGTCTCCCTAATAGTTCTGTGTAATCCTGTTCTCTATGCAGTAATCAAATGTATCTTGCCATTTAATCTCATTAAATCACTGTCACATTTGCCACCCAATTTTCTTAATTTACTGTTTTATTTCAATAAAGTATGTTGTTGTTTTTCTTCTAACAGGTGAAGTGCACCATTCCACCTGTGACAGCATTTCACATAGGGAGTCTGACCATGATGCTTCATGAACAACAAGAAAATGTTATCACTTCTGACATAATTTCCCTCTGCAGTGATTTGCATTAAAATCCATTGATGTTAAGTATTGAATAACATGATAGAATTATTTGGCTTGGGAAGGATAATGAAGTCCCTTCCCCTACTGCCATCTATCTCCAACCCCTCTGTCATGAGCAGAGACACCTTCCACTGGACCAGATTGTTCGGAGCCCTGTCCAGCCTGGCCTTCAGCACTTTGAGAAGTGGGACAGCCACAGCTTCTCTTGGAAACCTGTGCCAGGGCCCCATCACCCGCACAGGGAAGAATTTTTTTCTTCATCTCTAATTTAAAGCTAGCCTCTTTCAATCTAAAGCCACTTCCTTTTGTCCTATCACTCCATGCCCTTGTCAAAAGTTTCCCTCCAGCTCTCTTTTAACCTTTTTGCACTGGGAAGGACTCTGAGGTCTTCCTAAATCCTTCTTTTCTCTGGGCTGAATGTCCCCAGCTCTCTCAGCCTGTCTCCAGGGCAGGCATGCCACAGTCCTCTGGGCATATATGTGGATCCCTTTGGATTATTTTCAACAGTTCCACATCCTTATTATTGGGGTCCCCAGAGCTGGATGCAACCTAGCAGGTGGAGTCTCACCAGGGATAATCCCCTCCCTTGACCTGATGCCTTGTAAAGGCTGACCTGGAACAGAGACTAGACAGAGCTAGAGAATAAAGTATACATTTATTGAAAGGCCTTTAAGGTATATCTTGGGCAATACAAGAGCCTGTCCAGGGCTACCCTCAAGATGGACCCAAAATGGTCACAAAATGGATGACCAGTCATGAGGTCTTACACTTTTGTAAGTTTTGGTCCATTTGTACATTAGGGTTTAATTGCCCAATTACAGCTTCCAATTGTGAAGTCCCAATCTACTTGTTCCTCCCTACAGTCCACCATTTATGCTTTTGTGCTTATGTTTAGGCCTGAGAACTTGTAACCATTGTCCTTGGTCTCCACCTGGAAAAGGATTTGTTTTGTCTACCTACTCAGTGAAGAGAGCTTACTAACACTTAATATGAGGCTCAAAACTACACTCCTAGGCAGCACAGAATCTGAAAAACATGGAAGCTAAAGCTTAAGGCATCAAACCTGCTGGTGACACCTCTTTTGGCAGAGGCAAAGACACACTTGGATGCATCTGGATGCAAATCCACACTGCTGAGTCATGTCCAGTTTTTCATCCACCACCATCTCACAGTCCTGACATAGTAGGGCACCGTTTTCCCTTCATTTAATTCCCACTCCTATCTCAGTATTGTCCAGAAAGGTAGCTTATAAATACCTGGAAAAGGCTGAGATACAGACCTTCTCCTTGACCTCTTATTATGTTACTGACCTACTAGGCTTCATTTGTTTTAGTTTTAACCTGACCACAGAACTTCCCTAGTGCTCCTCATAGATCTGTGATGAGTTATGGGGTATTTGTGGAGTTGTCTGGCACACAAGGCTAAGAAATACTCTGAGGAACATGTAGAGGTGTATCACAAAAAAAGTATAAACATGCATCTGCGTCTGAACATTTAGAACATTTATTAAAGAGATGTTCTCTTTTCTATTTGTTTGTTTGTTTGTTCTCCCTATCACCTGTGCACTGAATGAGCAACTGAAGGTGATTTAACCAGACCTGAGACATCTTCTGGATGTCCTTATCTGTCTTTATTTAATACAGGGAGAGACTGATAAAATTTATTTTTAATTTCCTGGACAATGGTGGAAGTTAGGTGGGATGCAAACATGGAGATGGAAAAAGTATAAAAAAACTGGAAAATAAACCATTGACTTCCAAGGAGAGTTGGAAAACAAGGACATTTAACAGGTTGATTGACAAAGAAATTTAGAGTAATCATTATGTTTGCTGCAAAATTGAGTTAAATATTTGATGAAATATTTTTCTGAGAGAAGACAGGGAAAATATTTTCAAAAATGTTTGTGTATCCTTTATGTGGGAGCTATTCAGGACACTGTAATATTTGTATTAGTAACATGGGAAAATGGAAGATCATTTAAATGTAAAATAACTAGATAATAGTTTATCCATATAATTATACTACAGTGAAATAATTACTTATGAAATCCTTACCAGGATTGTACCTGTCATTAAAAACCAGCACTGTCAAATATCATCACTTTTTGACAAAACTATTTCCTGACAGAGGGGAAAAATGATTAAAAACTTCAATCCACAAAGTGACTTTTATTTTAACAATAAATAACGTACAAGTCACATTGCAAAATGAGACCCTTAATCATTTTCTGCCATGTTATTTGTCAAAACAGAGACAGGAAAAAATGATCTCTCATAAATAAAAGGTAACTTTCTTTTGCCATTTGCAGGGCGGGGAGTAAATGCAGTGGTGTTTGTTAAAGTTCTTAGCGAGGGAAAGAGAGGGAAATAAATGGCTGAAGTTTGGAAAATTAAAAAAAAACAACAACAACAAAAAAAACCCTCTAATCAAGTTAATCTGATCAACCAGACTGAGTAGTCAAAAATTCATTATTTATGAAACCTATGGGGAAAATAGCATTTTTATTGGAATATTTACACTGAAAGGTTTGAAAGCATCAGAGAGAGATAGTACTTTTCAAAACCCTACTCTAATTGCTTATGATATATAATCTCAGCCTAATTTAATGTTAATTGGATTTCCCAGTGTCACTGTTGAAATGACATTTTTTGGGTTTAGCTGCTTTCAGCCACTGTTGAAGTCACAGAAAAGCTTTCATGCTTAACATTTGTTTCCCAAAAGCATGGACTACAATATACAAATCAGAACCAAGAATGGAGATGCTTAATTTTTATTTTGGAAACTTATATGTAGGATTTAGTTTTTTATGACAAACTTTAGTACTATAGACATCATCTTTTACCAGGAACATTTTCCAACTGATTTCTGTACAGTTTCCTTCTTGTGTAAACTGCAACATTGACCTTTTGCATCCTTTTGCCTATACTCTATCATGTAAAAGTAGAAAGCAATTGACAGTAAAACAATTTTTATTTTATTCAAGGGCAAAGGGTTACAATTTGCATGTAGCAAGAAACCAGCATCAGTTAATAATGTCCAGAAATTTCTAATAAGAGAGAAAGAAAGAAAGAAAGAAAGAAAGAAAGAAAGAAAGAAAGAAAGAAAGAAAGAAAGAAAGAAAGAAAGAAAGAAAGAAAGAAAGAAAGAAAGAAAGAAAGAAAGAAAGAAAGAAAGAAAGAAAGAAAGAAAGAAAGAAATGTTTGTTTAAGAGTTTATTTGATTACAGAAAAATTACCTAGAAAGAAAAAAGTGATGTAAGAGGAGAGGACAGATAGTAGGGAGGGAGAAAGGTAAACCTGGAAATTTACAGATTCATTAATTAAGCAGCTTAGAGTACCATGTAAATAACCATAACTATAACTAAACTATAACTGTAACTATAACTATAACTATAAATTCAAATACAAGTATAAATATAAATATAAATATAAATATAAATATAAATATAAATATAAATATAAATAACAACATTAGTTATGTTTTTCTGCTGCTTGAAAAAAGATAAATATAAATAATACTCACTGGACACTCATTAAGCAGTCTATTAGCTTTATGCTCATTTTACAGCTAGAAAGTTTCAGTTTATATAAGGAATAAAATTCTTGAATTTCTGCCAAAGTATATAAATCCACATTCTTATGTTCTGGACACATTATTAAAGATATCAGTTTTAGTTCAAACTGTCTGAATATGAATTTTACTGTTGGTTAGAATGACAACAGGATTTCAGGTAGTGTCATAACAGCGCTGTAGGACAGACTTGTTTAAGTTTTTTTGTGGAATAAGGTGAAAATTAAGAAAGCAGCCAAAATCAACACAGAAAACACCTCAGAGACAGAGCTGGTGATGCAAAGCCAGTGTACTGAAATTACATTTTTCAGTTGTTTAAATCCAAAGTAGCTGTTTCACAATTGATAACACATTGAACAAGCAGTGAAGTGCCTGAAGAAGAGTAAAGACAGTTATTGGTAAATCCACAGTGATGAAGTTGACAACCTTTCTGTCATAAATTTCATCTGGGCCAGAAGATGGTCATGCCTCTTATAGCATAGATTGAAAGAGTATTGTTGGTTTCAGGAACACCTAGTTCTGTTTATATATTCTTTATCAGTATATCAAGAAACTTCTGAGTGTTGAGTGGATGAAATAAAAGGTTTGGTTTCAAGTCCTTCAGCTGGCATGGAATTCAGGAAGTCTCTTTTGCCATAGATGGCTTAAGGAGCAGAAGAGTCCACATAGTAGGTCTGGGAAAGAATAATTTGTATTAATTTCTGTGCTGAGATCTCTGTAAGGAAGACCTTTCAATCCCAACCTTAACAAAGGAAGAAAAGGCTCAAAAAATGGGAAAAAAAAAAAAAAAAAAAAAAAAAAAAAGAGAGAGAACATCTTTTTTTCCATATCAGAGTTTACTGAAGATCCAAGATGTTTCCATTTGAATTTAGTGAATCTCTGCATTTTGAAAAATAAATAAATAAATAAATGAGATACTATTTTTAACCCTAGATGAAGCAACGGGACAAGGATAGCTCCTTCCATTTTTGCTACTACCATATTGAGGAGTAAATATTTCCCCAAGGAGAGTTTCACCTGAGCAGGTTAATGTGCCTATGTGCCTATGTGCCCACTATGTGCCTATGATACTCATCTCTTTTTGAGATGACTTTCTCCCCTGGGTGGCCATCGGGTCTTTGACACTTAGATTTGGATGTGGAATCCATAAAGACTAATGAGTCATGCAGGCTGGAGCTCAAGTCTGTTATTCCTCTTGAGTCGCTCTTGGGCATTTTGTTTTCATTGCAGGTGAACTTAAGAAACAAGCATGTTTTTATTTGCCTACTAAGGAAAATGCACCTGCTAAAAATGTGCGCATCTTTTTTAAGTATGCCAATTTATATGCAAAATAGGTTTAGCACTTGTGCCTGTGGATAGCTGTCAATGCAACTCCGAGCATCTCAGATCCAGATAGCAAGACCTCAGATTCTTGTCCCTTCTTCATTCTCACTTTCTCTATTTCCCTGCTCTCTTCAGAACTCTTTGGGAAAATAATGTTCCCAGTTTTACCCAGCAATATTTAAAACTCTTCCCATGCAGATGGTGTTATGCAGGTCTGAATGGAAATGAGTTGAGGCATCTCAGAACAGTCATAGTCTATCATAAAGAGCAGTGGAAGATAACCAAGATTTTGCATAATGCAACTCACTTGACATTCTTAATGAAAAAGGAGACAAGTCTTCTCTTTGTATTGAGAAATTCCCTCTATTTATATGATAAAGATTGATCCCTTTGGGTCAAGGTGGGGGAACACTAAGGGGGAAAGAGTAAAACCTACCTTTTGTCCACCTAAATTTAACTGGTCCTACAAATGATAAGAACATTTAATTCTTTTGTGTTCTCATTTTTTTCTCCTTTCTTCTTGAACACTGAATTTATCATTTGAATGTTAAAAAGAGAAACCATATGTTATAGTTATTAACTTTTGGATTCAACTATAATCTTCTTATTAAATCCTTCCATCCAGGTACAGGCAATTATTTGCTTGATATAAAGGTGCAGAAAATGTAGACACACAGGGTTTCAGAAAGTCCAGTTTAATAAGACAGGTGGGTAACTAATAATGTGGAAAATTACCTGCAGATTGAGGATATTGGGAATGACTAATGGCCAAAACTAAGCGAGTAAATTAGTTGCAAAATGATACCATTTGCAGTAGTTGTGTGAGTAGGGGACTGGATGGCACAGTGGCATGTGGCAGTGATCTGTGCTTGAATATGGCTCAAATTCGGGAAAACATGCCATCAATTTATGGGTTTTTCCTTTTATTTTATTATTTTTATTATATTATGTTTTAAATTGTTTTTATTTTTTCCATGTGCCCTGTGCAATTTATGTAAGGTTTAACAGCATAGTCACAGGAACCCATTTAGCTTTGCAAAGCTTAACATCAAAGTTGTCATCAAGGTCAAATACATTGAAACTGAGACATCAGTTTGCTTTACAAGCCAGAGTTCAGATAAGCAAAACATTTGGTCTATTGGGGAAGATTCTGAAATGAAGGGAGAATTTCAAAGAGGTTTTTTTCCCCCTAATTTAAGATGTTCCATAAGTTTCTAATTCCAAAAGGTACTCAGATAGTGGTTTCAATAGAACCATTTAAGCATTCAGAATTAGCCACATGCTTAAGAATTTGGGAGGTTAATGAGCTACGCCAAAATACATGATTTGACTGTCTGTTTATAGGCAAAGTTTTACCAACAAATTTCAGACCATGTTATCTTCCCCAAAATCTAAGTACTTTTAAGTGAGAGAGTGAGTATCCCAGGTAAGATCCCAAAGGAAGGTAGTCCAAGAGAACTGAATTTGCATATTGGTCTATCTGATCTTAGATTTGCTCACCTGCCTGAGGCACAGATTATACATTGGTTTTGATGGGGCCATTAACATGATGAATAATTTTATTGTACCAGTTGCAACAGTACATAAAAACACTCTCTGAGAGTGTTTTTAGACATCAAATAGTGAACTAATAATGACTGTATTAGCTTTTTTCCAACTTGATGAACCCATGTTATCTTTATTGACAGCCAGGGGTACACAGATTATCTTGATTTTTTTTTTTTTTTTTTTTTTTTTTTTTTTTTTTTTTTTAATTGCAAAATCCCTGTTTTTATAAAGCAGAAGGGTGGAAAAGACATGCACTCTGAAATGTATGTGCATCTTTTAGAAAAATCTACTCCTAGAATTTGACTATGACAAGGAATACACACGCACATAGACATTAACTTACACATATAATCCTGTGCAGACATCTGTATCACAAAACAGCAAGGTAGATGTTACCCCATGCTACAACTTTCTAGACAGAATTATTTTAGAAAAAAAGTTACATTTAAAAATACAGCTGCTTATCACTGCTTAGGAAACAATATTACAGTACTAACACTAGTAATAAAAACCATCACTTCAGTAATCCCATCCACCAGCTGAAGCTGCTCCAGGTATTTCTCTCCTCCTACTGCTGAAATTACTTCCTCCCCCGCCCCAATTTATCCCCTGTGCTCCTATAATGGTTTTAACGAATTCGAAACAGGGCTGAAACACCAATTAATGTAGTGGTTTCACGTTTGCCAAATTCTGGTTACCAAATTTAGTGTAGTGGTCCTAGTGTTTATTCTCTTTTTGTAGGAGAAAGATTAGGAGAAAAAGCAAAGCAGGCTCAAGCTTAAAAACCAAATTGTTTTATTAACACACACTAAAAGGATGGAAAAAGAAAGTTGGGGAAAAAACTAAAACAAATCTGAATGAAACCTCAAAAACACTCTTCCCCCCCCCCCCTACAAACTGTTAACTTTCTTACAAAACAACAGAAAGAGACAAAACCTGTGATTTTCAGTCAGTTTTACCATTTGAAAATCACCTTTTACCAATCTTTAGGAGAGCAGTTTCTCTTAGAGTCATGGATCCCACTGACAACTGAGAAACAGTTTTCTTGTGGGATTTAACTGTCACAAAAACAGCTGCCCAAGGAAACCTGCTTTCGTGACCCCTCCCATTAGCAGTTTCCCAAGCTACTTATGGGTCATGGGTCTTAAGACTTTTGCATATTGGGGTGTCAGCTTTTAAATATTAATAACTCCAAAGACAAAGGATTCTTCATCTCAAGGACCAGAGATATCTTCTCACTTTTTCACTGGCACAGAGATCTTCTCATCTCTATCTCTGTTCAAGCATCTTATGGAATTAATATCACTTAGTCCATCACAAAAACCAAACCCACACACAAATCTAAACAATCATCTCCCCAAATGTGTATCTTTCCCATGATTTAAAGGGATAATCTAAATATAGAGTTCATTTCTGTTATAAATGAACAAGGCAGGAGAACAAGTTCACTCCTTTCAGCGCCTTTATTTATCAGCTCTTTTTGAAAGGGGTAGCTCGGGGAAGGCCTACGCCACCGCTGGTCCTGATGGACACCACTGAGGAGGAGGTCTACGTCGAATCCGTGCAGCTGCAGAGCCAGGACCCTTGCCTCACGGGAGTCCCTCAGGTCTTGTTCCCAGTGTGTTTTGGGTCAGGGGGCATCTCCCAGTGGGTGCTTCTCAGGTCAGGGTGAGAACCTGGATATTCGTCTGACCGGGCCTGCTGGTGTATGAAGGTCTTCCTCACCCGTTGGTACCTTTCATTCCATTGGAAATTATGCTGGCTCGTTGTAATTAGGGGTTGTTGGTATCTACCGCACTTCCGGGTGAGAGGTGCACCTTGGGAGTCCCCCTTATCTCCATATTGGGTGGTGCTTGATGGAGGGTGTTCGGTCTCTGGGCGGTGCCTCTAGGCTGATGGACAGTTGAGGTGGAGCTGATGGGAGGCAGGCGGTGTCAGTGTTTCGGTGGGCATAGACATGTGGTGTTGCTGACTCAACAGGCCAATCGGGGAGCAGCGGATACTCAACTTGGGATAAGGTAAGGGGAAACTGGGACTGAACAATGGAGTTTAGGGGAAAACTGGGGTCTGGGGTACACAGAACTGGTTTCTGGGTGTACATAGAACAGATAACAAAGACAGATAATATTAATGCATAACACTGGTAACAAGAACAAGTAACATTAATACAAACAGCTGTTCAACTTAATACGAACTCCTAATACTCTGCACCTTGTTTAATTTTATTCCTCACAATTTCCATGGGTCAATAATAATGGAATGGCAAACTCCTCAACCCCCTGTCCCCACAGTCTTTTCACTCTCGCTCCACTGACTTCATGCTCTGTCTTCTCTATGTTAACTCTGTTCCTTTCTTTTCTCTCTCAGGGAAGGGTTAAATCTTGGAAGCTTCATATTGCCAGGAAAGGGTTAAATCTGCCCAGAGTATTTTTCTCTCTTGATGAAGCTCATGGTGTTAAGCTTTTCAAAGCTGCGCTGGGGGGGGAGGGGAGGGGTACTCTCCGAAAGATCCGAGATCATAGGACCCAGGCAGTCTGGAATCAAAAAACAGGCAGGATCATAAATGCCTTTTTTCCCCACCCCTCAGTGTAAATGAGGGCGGGCCCCGGCCCAGCCAGGCCCATAGCTGGTATCAGGGCCCGGCGGCAGAGCCTGCCCGGCCCCGTGCTGGCAGCAGCTGGGCCCGAGGCACAGCCGGGCCAGGGCCGCTCCTCTGGGCCCGGCTCAGCCCAGCCCCGGCCGCCCAGACAGGGCAGAGGGGGCCCGGCCGACCCCTGGCTGCCGCACAATGTTACCTCTCTCTCTGGCCAAAGGGAAAAAGGCTGACCTGTAGGAAATCAGGGGTTTTTATATGGGTACGGCCCAAAGTCGCAATTGACATTCTCAGTGGTCCAAACAGATGCCACTATCCCAAAATGGCCTTCTGATCGGTCCCTGTCCTTTCTAAAGCAATTCCTCCATAACTAAAAAATCAAACTGCGCCAACCCATGACAGCTCCTCATGTGTATTCTCCCTAAGGAGCCAATATAAGTTAGAGGAGATCCACTCTTTAAACTAGTTAATATTTAAACACAGGTTATGTGATCTCTTTAGGGCCTAAACTGTATTCTGCGAAGCCTTGCTGTTAGATTTGGGAGCCTGAGATAATTTCTCAGGAACTCTCATAGTAAGGGCCACATACAATAGCACTAAAATACAATTCTCAGTGGTTAAACTTTCTCTTATCTGTCTTTGGGTGGTGATTGTCTCTGTGTTTTTACCTCTCTCTAATCCTCTGAATTTCCTTTTATTGTAAAATATCACTGAAACTGACTCCTTCCTAGCTGTAGGACCATTTTCCAGACATTTGTGTATATATACAGGCGCTGTAAGAAAAGGGACAATTTGATTTCATAACTAGTGATAAAGGAAGCAAAATCTAGCAGTTTTCAGCTTTTCAGTACCCCAAAAGCTGATTTAAATGTTTTAAATAAGAGGCGAACCACATGTACAAAGACCAAGACCAAACTTTTAACAGCTCACAGAGAGATTTATTAATTACATTGAGGTCTGACCTTTTGGTGAATAACACCTATAAAACACAAAAACATAACTCTACTGTACCTATAAAAATATGGCCTTCATATTTAGAGCCTGTAAATATACTGGGTTCACAGAATATTGGCACAAAATTAGACAGATTTCCAAGGGAAGGATTTCCACTCAAGTAAATTAGAATTGATCTACAGAAGGATAGAGCAATAATTTACACTGGCATAGGCTAATCAGATGTATGTGGTAACACAGGTCACATCTGTGTGGCCTATCCATTTTCCTTGAATAACTTGGGGGAAAAAAAAGTAACAAACAAACAAAAAACACACACAAAACCCCCCCAAACAACAACAACAACAAAACAGAAAGAAAAAGCTGGTTTAGCTGTTAATACAAGGGGACCAGCCAGCCTACCTTCCAGTGCCCAACACAGATAACCTGACCGAGACTGCTAAAACTGGGAAGAAATTGATATGGGGTCAGAGGTACTTAAGGCATTCGGGATTCACAACAGTCAGAACTGGGCTAGCAGTCTAGAGAGCTGTTTGGTAGTTGCTAAAAACCTTATTGTAATTTCACAGAAGATTTGTAAATACTGTGGGTTTTGTTGCCTTGGTTGTAGGGATTTCCATCCTGCACGTTTGAATGCAAACCATGCACATGTAACCAGGTGCAAAGTATCTGCAGCCAGTAAAATGATCCCCATCTAGTTTCTGTCTGTGTATTCCTGAGGCCAAAGTTACCCTGCTATGAATGGGCTTTGCTCTTTAGGACAGTACCACGGGGTCGAAACAAAATTACCCTTCTCTACTTCAAGGACATAAATCAAGGACTGAGGCACTTGTATTATGTACATTTTATGGAAGTCATTGCTTCTATCCCCTCACCTCCCATAACCTTTCTTGACATCAGCAAAAATTATTAGTTTTGCTCTTCAGTGTCATGCCTCTTGGTTACCTCTAATTGAAAAGGAGGTGTTTTGAACAGCAAAATCAGTTTCAAATGTATTCAAGTGTCCCTTTTGGATAATTTATCATGGGATTCAGAGTTTCTGAGCTTGGATCATTTAGTTCTCAGAAGTCTTTAATATCTAATCATGATTTCTGGTGGGACAGTACTTGGTATAGTTGGTAGAATATGAAATAACTGAAAATTTATTTACTGTATCAAATGCTGATGTTGCCAGAAGAGTGGTTTAAGATGAGGATTACCTTTCACAGCAAATTAATTGCAAGGAACCACTTAATTTGAAGGAACCATAGACAAGAAAGAAATACAGAAAGAAAGAATTAGACCCTGTAGGTATTCGATAAAAAGAAGCTTGAGCTTTCCTGTTTAAATGATTTCTTTCATCATGAACAAGGAAAAAGATGCTTTGATAAGAAATAAAGTTTAATATTAAAGTGTTTTTTATCAGGATAGAGAATGATACAGGGAAATTTACCTTCATGAGAGCTTACCCTCCTGTTCAGGCAATCACCCTTTACTTTTCCTTTGGAAATGGCACATAACTACAGCTCAGTCATCCTCACCCTGTGGTCAGTGCAGAAACTCTTTTAAGCCAGTAAAAATAGTCATGTTAGAATTTTGCCTTTTCTAGCCAATTTCTCATTGAAGTGTGTATCTTTCCAACTTCTGTGCCATTATTTCTCAGTGGTTTTTTAGTTATTAGTATCAGTGACAGTTTTTCCTGAGGACTAGAAACTCCAAGGTGAATTAAAAAGTCTATTTCTCTCTTAGTCTATGTGTAAAGAAGCTTGGCATAATACCTCTTTGGTCATGAATTCTCTGTGTAGATTTGATCAGGTCACCTAGATACCTTCCTTGCTGACCATGTGGTGGTTTCTGTAGGGTCTGGGCATACCTGCATATCTTAAAGGATCTGGGCCTTTAGGCTTCAATGACTCATATAAATTAGGGTATTAATTCCTTCTGCTGGCATCAATGGCATGGTAGTATATTTAAAAAATATACAGTAGGTTTCAGATAAGCATATATGACGATGATAAAAGAAGCCCAGATCTGAAAATGAAAGTAACAAATATAAGGTATGTTTTTCTTCTTCTCATAGCATTGCCTGTGAGTTGCAAAGTAATGGCTATGCCATTGTGTAAAAGAGCACAGAATAGTTCAGTAAATGGAAGAAATATTGGTGTTCATCTGCATAAAAATTATGAGAGTTTCTCTTACTTTTTGGACTGGAAGAAATGTTGAATTTAAAACTATAGCAGTAACTCTATACTTCTGCTGAACTCTCATGTTCAGAATAACTCCAGTTTGAACATTTCATCCAGATTTACGTCACTCAGAGGCAAAGGTGTGTCTTTCACGTGGAAGCTCTTGGGGAAAATGAACAAATGGACAAAAAATTGAGAAATGTTTGCTGTTGCAAATAGGAATCATAGAATTGTTCGGGGTTGAAAGATACCTTCAAAGATACTCTTAGTCCAACCCCACTGCCAAGGAGAGGAACATCTTTCACCTGATCAGGTTCTTTAAAGCCCTACCCATCCTGACCATGAAGCTGTCCAGTAACAAGTCATCCATGATTTCCATGTTCCAGTACTTCACTACCATCATCATCTACCTTGCACACAATTTAAATCTACCCTCTCTCAGTTTGAAATCATTTCCCATAGTCCTGTCACTATAAGCACAGATAAAACCCCTGCTCTCTAACTTCCTTTTAAGTGCCCTGTAGGCACTGGAAGGGATCTCCCCAGGGCCTCCCCCAGGCTGAACACCACCATCTCCTGCAGACAGTCTCTAGAGCAGAGGTGCTCCAGCCATCTCAGCATCTTTGTGGCACCCTCTGGACTCATTTCAACAGGTCCATATCTTTCTTATGCTGGGGTCCCCAAAGGTGTGCCCAGCACCACAGCTGGGCTGTCACAAGAGTGTAGGAGAGAGGGACAATGGCCTCCTTTGGCCATGGAATGACAATTTCCAGGCTGCAAGTGCACATTGCCAGCTCATGACCACTTTCACTTTCTCACCTAAAAGCATCCATTTTGGGCTGGTTTATTTTCCAACATGCTCTTTGTATACCAATAAACATACAGCAAAAATTATTATCAAATTAAAATAAATTTATACAATTTCAATATATATTATATGTATATATGAGTGACATTTATATACCTTTATATATCTTTGAAAAAGAAGATATTACTAAGGCTAGTTTGCTCCCTCTCATTTCCTCACTTGTCTTTATATTTTTTAGCCTACTAAAACACTTTCCCAAGTAATGGTTGAGCAACAAACATGGGGAAAAGCAGCACTCCTCGTTTTGTTTGTTAACTTAACTCTCTTTTTGAATTCACAGTGTGTAGGCACAGTGTTTTCCATAAAGCATTAGAGTGTGAAAGGGCACGGGGGTGGGGGAAACAGACAGACATCACCCAGAGAGAAGTGATATTGAGAACAACCAGGAAAAAGACATCTTCATGTTAAGACTCACTAAGAAATTCCAGCGGAAGAAAATAAAAGCAAATATTTTGTGCAAGTTTTCTTGGAAGCTGTGGGAGACTAAAAAGTTCACTTCTTACAGCTTGAATATTCTTTTTTTCTTTTTAAAATTTCTTTTTGTGACCATAATTAAAAAAAAAAAAAAGAAAAAGAAAAAAGAAAAAAGATGAAACCCAACATGTTCCTCAAAGCTGAGACTGCAGTATGAGTTTATCTTTGAATATATAAAGAGCTGACTGAGAGAAGAAAAAAGGGACACTAGTCTGGGAGGGAAGCAAACACTTTCTTCTTCATATTTTGAATAGCAAATACAGGACCATATGTGAAAATGGAGAGCATGCTTGGGAACTCAGGTTGCATCAGAAATTATGTAAGGATGTCAGGCTCAATCATAAGAGAAATAAGATATATGTCCATGCTAATGCACCCTAAAACCAGCCATGGTTCAAACATCTCTGGTCATAGAATCATACAGTTGTAGAAAAATTAAATCTAGAGAAGACCTCTAAAATCATTTAGTCCAACAATTAACAAGCTCTGCTAAGACCACCACTGCCTCCTGTCCCCAATTACCAAATCTACACACTTTTTTAGCCCTTCTGGGAACTTGATGACACACAGAATGACAAATAATATCATCTGGGGATAAAAACAGATCAGACTTCCATCCCTGGTCCAAGGCAAGCTTGGATGGGGCTGTGAACAACATGGTCTCAGGAAAGGTGCCCCTCCCACAGCAGCAAAGTGGAACTGGGTGATTGTTAAAGTTTCTTCCAACCCAGGCCATTCTGAGTCAATAATTCTATATTGTCCAGTAAGTTTCCAAAAGGCAGAAGCAAATAGATTGCTCTTTCTTGACAGATACATGCATGGCATTTACAAAGCTTCTGCAGAGAAGTCCAATCCTGCAGAAAAAAATGCAGTGTAAACTATCTTCCTTTTTCAAAAGACCTTCTAATTTTTCATTCCATATATTTTCTTCTGTTGTGCCTATCCAGTATCTAGTGGGTATAGAGAGAGATAATGCACTTTCTGTTTGCATATTTAAAATATTTGAAGGTTTCTATCAGGTTTCCACATCAGTTTTTTCTTTAGCATAAACTTTGCTCTTTCCTCACTGATCATGCTGCTTAGACACTTGATCATCCTTCTTGCTTTTGAATCCTCAGCAGGTGCCTTAAGGCAGTGTTATGCCCACTTTGATGCAATAGAAGTGCAACTTAAAAGGAGCTGAGGTCCTCCCATACATCTTTATATCTTTTAGGATAATAAATAACAATGATCCATATTCACACTGCACTTTGCATTTGCAAGATACTCTACAAATATTAATTAATTTGTCCTCATGGCTCTCCTGTGTGATAGCAGTAATAAAGCTTTGCAAGGATATGACACCTTTGAGATAAGGTTCTTAGATAACTTTAAAAATATTATTGAAAATACAGTCTATTTATAAGTTACTGCTCACAGCAGTGCAAAACTGGAGGTAAATAATGTTGTACATATTTTGCATTTCTCACAACTGAAACCAGGAACTTTTTGGACTGGGGACCCAGGGCTGATAACAGTCTCAGCTTGTGTGAAATATCACTATGGGATGTTGGCACACATCTTAAGAGATATGTCTGTATAGGATTTTCTCTATGCAGTTTACCATATTTTTCCTGGAATAGACCACTTTCCTATTGGAAAATAGGTTTTCCTTCTACCACACCTATTCCACAGATATAAAGCCAGATCACCCAGCAGATTACCTTAACCAGAGTCACAAAGTCCATACTTTATCAAGTTAGAACAAAATTATGCCAATAACACATACATACGTAACAAGAAAGTAATATTAAAATGTCTTTTTATGTCTGTAGAAAAAATAATAACACATATACCTATCATATGACTAAATTCTTTAAGATGAAAGCAAACATTTAGAGTAAAGTCATTTTAGACATCTATTAGAAAGCCACTAGTCTAGACTCATCATTTATGTACTTTTTTCCCTACTTAATATTTGTATCAGTCTAGGAAACTCGTGGCCACGTATACAAGCTTTCTGGTAGTAGGTGGAATCTTCAGTGAAAAAAAAAAAAATCAAAACAACAAAACAAAAACCCCTTAAGATATTTGGAACAATGAGAAGAAAGAATCGAAAAGTCATGACAATTCTCACCATGGGCTCTGGGAAGATAGTTCAGAAGTGTTACTGAACTACTGGAAGATGTTCAGACACCATAATATGACAGTCCTGGGAGCTGCATATGAAATATTTGGGAGGAATACTTAATGACTGGGAGACTTAGCTGATAGGACAGTCCTGTTAAACACACTCTAAAATAATGGGGAAATTTATAAATATTTTTCTCTCATTATGTTCATTTTCCTTCAGCTTGTATGGTTTCATTACTGTTAACTTCTAACTCATTTTTAGAATAAAGAATTCCTCCTCCAATGCCTTGTATTATTCTGAAAGTGTGAATACACATAAGTTGCTGCTGAAGAACAAGACCTGCTGGTTAGTGCTGCTTTTATGCATTAAGTTTTGCCGTTCTTCATTTACGTTTCAGCAGAACAAATAAAAGATGAGAAAAAGCAACAGAAACTTAGCAGAGAGAGTAGTCTAGTGAATCTTTCTTGTCTGAATCTGTAAGATATTTACCATTTATTGCAAATTATTCAGGAAGGTTTTACTCTAACTCAGGATCAGCTGCAAAAGAAAACAGAAGGAGAAAATGGAAACAACAACAACAACAAAACAACAAAAACAAAAAAACAATTCTAAAGTAATTTGCAATTAGCAAACCAACACTTCAAAACAAAATCCTTGCCATTCTTCTTCAGAACTAAGTTACCATTAAACAAGAACAATTCCTGTGGTATTATTTGCCTGTCATTTCCTGGCAAATCAGTGTCATTAGCATTGATTTTTTAGAGGCAAGATTAAAAGATGTTTAGTTAGGAGGGTAAGGCAGGAGTATATATTATCCAAGCCAATGTAGCTCTGGGTCTCAAAGATGACATTTTCCTCTCTGCTTCATTAACTTGCATAGCTTGTTGAGCTTTAGCTGATTCTAATTAATTCTTTTACTGGCTTTTTTTAATGTGTATCATTTCTGGCAAACCATATAAAATGAAGAAATCTCTCTAAGGTTTTACCCTTTTAATTATTATTTTTATTGCTTAAATGAAGCTCCAGAATTGCAAATGTTGACATTTTATTTGATTCTAATCATTATAGTTTTCAAGGAATAAAAAGGGGAAAAAGGCTGAGGAAAGAGGGGGGCAGTGCAGATAAAATAATAAATAAATTAAATCACTAACTGAGAGGGATGCTCAGCAAATGCTGTGGAAAATGGGAAATAAACAGGTTTGTCAAAAGTGACCTCCATGATGGTTTTGCCCTTTTAAATACTAACAAAGAAAAAAGCATCATTAGAGACAATTCCTGCCCGTCTTGTACACAGACTGACAAGTAAGTGAATGGAGTTCCGTGCCCCTGCTTGTTATTTTATTTGATTAGAGCTTTGCTAGCTAGTATGGTGGGCACACACATACATATGCATGCACCTTCACACACAGTCATTCACATTATTCTTTAAAATAGTGAGCATGAAAACATATGGTAGAACTTGTCTGGCTTTTGGAGGAAACCCTCCCCACTCCAAAAAAACCAAACCAAAACCAAAACCAAACAACCCTAGATAAAGTATATCTGTTAGAGTGGGACTGTGTTTTTTTAAAGCCTTTATCAAAAGGTTTGTAATGAAGACGTACTTGGTTAATGCACTGCTCTGCCAGCTAGTCCAGTTTTTTGTCAGGTTGTTGTCTTGACTTATAAGATGGTACTCTGAGAAAGGATGTTCATCCCTGTTGAGCAAAGAAAGTAATGCAGAGTATGCTGAACAATGATAACCTAGAGTGTGAATTTGGAACTGCCTGGGCTATCACTTATCCCAGGGTTGTTTTCCCTGGCCCCTTTATTGTTAATGAAAAAATAAAAATTAAAAATTAAAGCCTTCTGTTACAGAAAGTTTTAAAGTACTTCTATCACTGTCTCAGACTTTCTCATTACTGCTGCACTGATGATTATGAAATCATGCTGAAATCTCCTAGTGAGACTTGTCTACCAGGAGGGTGGGAAAAAAAGTAGGAGGCTGCTGAACAGGTAGGTCTGTTGGCAGCCGAAAGGCAAACTAAAGGGGCACAACAAGTGTTTTCTTATCCTGTGACCACATCAGACAACACTATTGCATTTATTTCATTTTCACAGTCATCTAAAGATTAGTGAGGATTTTTTTGCAAACAGTCTACTCAGTGGGAACTGGCTGGAGGTAAAAGGAATTTTTTACAAAGCCATTAGTCATTAGTATGGTGAAAACATGGTATGGCTATCTAAGTTATACAGGAGAAATGGCATTTTTCAATGAAATTTGCTCCTGAAAGCAACCAGAAGAGGACAGTTTTCCACTGGAAAAATACTTTTAATTTGAATTTTTTTTACAACTACTGCAATTAAGTAAAACTGTCTTTATTGTAAATATGTCAAATATTCCTGTTTGACTACAGCTGGAATAGAATCCAAAAGTCATAAATATTTTTATAAATATTCATTTTAATACAAATTTTAAGACCTAGACTTTTGGCATACTTAACCAATCAGTGAAGGGTATAAATAAAGCATTGCTTCAGCCTCTCTGAAGTGATGAATGTGGAGTCAAATGGAAGGATTGGTAAAGCATTGCATGTAATTCTGTTTAAATGTAGCTAAATTATCTTTCTATTGAGAGGATAAGCAGCACAATAAAGGCTATTTTATTTATTAAAATAAATTGTATCTGAGGAAATCGTAGATAGCTAATGCACCCTTCAAAATAGAAATGCCTAGTCTACCTATTGCTTTATTAGCATTTCAAAAGCTATTAAGAGTCTGAACCTTGAATCAGAACACCACTGATCACTGTGCTTTAGGCAAACACAGCACTAAAGAAATCTTCTTAGAAGAGTTACTTTCTCAGCTTTAATAATAATAAACACCTTTGGTGTTATCCTCCGAGTTAAATTTATCTATCTGATAGTGATATGTGTAGTTTAGCTATCATCAAGGCTCTCTTTACAGAGGGATTAGAAGCCCCCAAAAATGCAATTCATCCCAGTTTTATCCAGTGCTGACGTTAGGATGCTGTGACCTACCATTTTGGATTGGCGTCTCTTTCCATGTAACAGAAAGAGATAGTGAAAGAAGGACAGTAGAGCAGGTCACTGTGAACAGCAGTGAAGCTAGAGCTTGTCTGCAGTTGAACAAGTGACCAAATCTCTGAGGCAGCAGCTGTAGGTGGGTCAGACTGCAAGAATCAGCTGTTTGGATGAGAAGAAAAGTGAACTGTGTAGGGCAGATGACAGGAACACCACAGGAGTGGTCACTACACCAGACCTGAACCAGCAAGGAGGAAAGAAAGCCTGGAAGATGAGAGGGGAGGCATGGGGCCATGTGTGAAAGGAATCCTTCAACGGGTGAATATGGGTGGGCTTCCATGAGCTGCTACAGATTTACACAGCATGGACTCTTATGTCCAAGGGTCCCTACATTGCTGCTAAACCTAAATTAAATATTATTATATTTTTAACAACAAAAATACCTAAACTACCTAAACTACTTTCAGATTTTGTTTTAATTGCACTAGACCTCCCACTTTGTTCTTGGAACCCAAACAGAAGCAAAAGCTATAAAATATGTCTATTTGTTCCCCACTCCCGACTTAGCCCCCCCCCTCCCCCCCCAAGATTGTGGGTGGTCCAAGTAGTTGTGTTTCTTTTGAGCACTGAGGTGACTTTTTTTTTTTTTTTTTTTTTTTTTTTTTTTTTTTTTTTTTTTAATTAGATCCTAAATTATTATGCCAGCTCATCAGCCTGGGGAAATAAGGTAAAGAAGATCCTGCATCTGGGATGGAGCAATGTCAATCACAAATACAGCTCGGAGGGAGAGGGATTGAGAGCAGTTTTGGGATCAAGGGACAAGGGAGTGGGTAGGAATGGGTCCAGGGAGGACTATGAAAATTATCAAAGGGCTGGAGCATCTCCAAGATGCTGACAGGCTGAGAAAGATTGGGTAGCTCAGCCTGGAGTAAAGAAGTCTCCTGAGGGAATTTATAGAAACTTTACCTTAAAGTACCTAAAGGTCTACAAGAGAGCTGGACAGGGACTTTTGACAAGGACAGAGCTCTTTCAGACTGAAAGAGAGCAGGTTTAGATTAAATTTTTAGAAGAAATTCTTTACTATGAGGGTGATGAGGCCATGGCAGAGGTTGCCCAGAGCAGCTGTGGCTCTTCTGATGGTAATTCCATCCCTGGAAGTGTTTAAGGTCAGACTGATTGGAGCTTTGCATAACTTGGCCCAGTGCAACGTGTTCTTGCCCATGGTGGGAATGGAACTGGGTAATCTTTAAGGTTTCATCCAGCCCAAACCATTCTATGATTCCATGAAATTTAAGCATTTCTCTTTCCTTTAAGGCACCACCATAGTACACAATGATTTGATACTCTGACAGGGTTAAATTGGAAAGTCCCGAAAGAGTTAAACATTTTTTAAATTGTTCATTTCCATCTCTTCTCAAACCACCTTGGCTGAAACCAGGACTGTATGGCCCAGTGACACATGGGTGCACGCATGATAAAAAGACAAAAAAAAAATCAAAACAGTAAAATACCACACATGCAGAAGTGAACAAGGACACCTGCTTATATGATATTTTACAGCAAATTTCCACAGATAAATAAAAGTATGGGAAGGTCATGACCATGAAGCTATAATATCACATAGAATCAAACTGAAATTCCATTTGTACTATATCTTGTTTCTAACTTTGGCCAGATATAATACCTTAAAACTTATGGGAGGGGGAAAAAAAAGAAAAATGAAAAAAACAAAACAAAACAACACCCCCCCCCAAAAAAAAACCCCAAAAAACAAAACAAAACAAAACAAACCCAACACAACAACAACAAAAAACACACCACAGACATGAAGATTTTTTTTCATCAGAGCTGTCCATACAACAAAAAGAATGTGGAAATCTCCCATGCCAGAGAAAACATGTTATCATCAGGTTCAACAGCCAAGTAGAAAACTGATACATAATATTATAGAAGTCAGTAATTTGATTTTATTTAGAAAATCTGTGGGTCAAATTCTACTTCAATGTAGAGAAACAGAATGTGGAGTAACTTCAAATTCTAGTTTGTAAAAGCCACAGCATTTTTTTTGCCATAGGACAAAAGAAAATAGGAGAACAATTTGCCACTAAACTAATAAAACAACCTCAACCAAACCTATGAGTTCAGAAATTACTTTTTTCTTGCTCCTACAATTTTCTTAAAGTGGCTTGGACTAACATTCCTTCCTAATTCTTGCTTTTATCACAGTATTGTAGTTTTTCCCTCATCATTTGCCTGGTTTTACACAATTGAGCTATAATGTGTGCAACTGACCTTTCTTCATTTAAATGTTAATAGAGATGTTAGGAAAGGTGCTGCCATGCAAAAGGCCAATTAATTGTAATAGACTTAGGATATTTTGTTTGTTGAGCTGATTAAATAAAGAAAGGGTTAATTAAAGCTTGCACAAAATGTTTATAGCCCAAGAGAAAAGGTCTGTGTGTTAACATGTTAGGGCACTAGCAAAATGTCTGTTCCAGAGGTAACTATCCACTACATATTTCCAACCTTAAAAAAGACATCTTCTCTCTCTGTATTCATTTTGATTGAAGAGATTTAAGGATCGGTTGCAAGAACCTCTCAGTAGGGGAACAAATTTAGCCTTACTGGGTATCCATGGACCCTTAGGTACCAAAAACCATTTTATCAAGTAAAACTGTAGCTAGTTTATGTAAGAGAGGGAAGAGATTTACACCAATTCAAGCACCAAATAAGCTTCCTTTTCAATTTATTTTCACTGTGTACGTTTCCTTTTGTATTGGGAACACACACAAGATTTGAGGAGCTGCAGGGGTGGCTGCTGTGGAAGAGAGCATGGGTTTCCCTGTGCTGGGCACAGGCTTTTCCAGCCAGCTCCACAGTGAACTCTTTGCAGACCACCACCGAGTTTGTCATGCCTCTGAGAAAGGATATTTGGGAAAGCACATAAAATGCAGCACATACAGAGTAGGAAGTGGAAAAGTGTGGGAAATGGCAGGGGGAACAGAGGAGACCAGAGGAGGTGTTCCATGATGGAGTAGATGTGACCTGTGGCTCTTGGGAGGCACACTCGTAAAAATCATAAGGAGAAAAGCCCAATAAAGAGAAATTGCTGTGCGCTGACTCGCCACCCCCCTGCACCAGTTGTGTCCTTTATGGAGGGAGGAAATTTTACCTGCTGTGATGGCAGGATGGGAGGAGAGGAATCTAGGTGGGAAACAAAAAGCTGAATCTAGGAAAGGGGGCAGAAGAATGGTTTTCCTAAGTCTTTTAATGGTCGTTGGGGTTTTTTTGTATATTTTTTTATTATTGTGTTTTGTTTCCCAACATCTAAGTCAATAATTAAGCACGTATATTAATTGGCAAATATGTTATCTCTCTAAATTTGAGTCTGTTTTGCCTCTGACAGCAATTGGTAAGTGATGTCCCTGCCTTTCTTCTGCCACCCAAAGTCACCCCACAACAACTTTACAAACTATAGAGAGAAGGGGGCAAGTCCAGAATGCAGGAAAACTGATAATAAAGATCTTTAGAGCAGATGAATCAGCTTTCCAGGAAGTTTAGTATTTGAAGAGCTTCTAGGTAAGGCTGGACAACCTATCCCCTAGTTTCACCTGCTATTCTGTGTCAGTCCATAGTTTTCTGGAAACCACAGTGGGAAAAGCAATCAAAAGGTGCACTGTACTCACTGTTTTTCTATTATCTCTGGTCTCTGTCTTCTTGTAGAGCTGAGTAACCAAACAGCTCTCTTTTGCAAAAGTCCAGGTCTTGCTGCGTTGCAGTATTTTCCACATCTTTATATAAGCTTAAAAATCTTTTATTGCACTCTGATAAAAAATTGTGACGACTTCTACTTTAAAGAAAAGAAAAACAGAGAAAAGTGGGATTGCAAAAGAACCTTTGTTGGGGGTTCTACAGTTATCTTCCATCGAAATCTGCACCCTTCTGTTGATATGTTTAGTATATATGTATCTGTAGCTAAACAATTTATCTAACTTCTAGATAACAAAAAACTGATGAATTTCAAGAAGAATAGTTTATCTTCATGAATAATTAGTTTAATCTTCATGAATAATTAATTCTTCTGCAAAATGCACACTTCCAGCAGTATAGTCTGATATATCCAACCTGAATCCCAGCAAAAGTAGTCTTGGAAATCATTGCCCTGCAGTCACAAATGATAGTATGACACCTTGGGGTTACCTAGGGCAGAAGAACATCTGTAGTTATACTTGAAGCAGGGTCTTATGGTGCTTGGGAGACTCTACTTGGTGCTAGAAGTCTCTGGGGCACTGTGGAGTTCTGAGATCAGGTCTTTTTTAGGCAATAAATTCGATTTTTAAATTATGTCTGAAAACAAAGCATGCAGAATCATAACATTGACTTGGTATTTCAAGGACTTGAGCTGTGAATGCAGAAAATTTCACGACCTGATTTTTTTGGAAGCCACTGGATGAGTCACATACACTATGAGGCTTAAGCAGCTCAGGTCATTTGCAAATCACAGTGCCTGTAGTTTAAAATGAGTGTGGGTTTTGGAGAGACTTTAATATTCATAATCTGACCCAATATTGAAATGTTCTTTAGAAAGATAGAGATTTAAGGGGAAATACTGTGAAGTGATATCAGGAGAATTTGCAAAGTAGCTTTAATAGACTAATTCCAAGCGCATTAACTGCATTTCTGATCAGAAAATATGAACTGTATCCAGCTTACCTTGAGATTGTAGGTTAGTTACTCTATTTCTGTAATTACTAACAGTGATTCAGCATATATTTCAAATACCTGAAGTCTTGGATAAATTTACTGCTCCATGCTTTTAAAATCTTATAGACAAAAAGCAAAAAAAAGCCTCAGAGAGAAAAGTAAGGGTTTGAGGTTGGTTTTTTCCCAGTTTCAGATGGGTTTTTAAAGAAATGGATACTTTTTAACCATGTAGGATAAAACATTAATGGTTTAATTAATGTGCTAACTAAATTCTTGTACCAAACTCTGTTTCCAATATTTTGTCTGTAGGCTGGGTCTTCCAGAAAGGAGTCCCATTGGGCAGCGGGATGGTTGTGGGTTATGACAAATGCTCCTGTCTCCCAAGAAGGGGACTGAGATTGCCACACTAACTTTCACCTAGATATTAGCAAACTGATAACAAACACTTTTTTTTTTTTTTTTTTTTTTTTTTTTTTTAAATTTGGAGTTGAGGCTCATTTGCAACAAGTTAGAACAGGAAATCTCTCTAGGTGGGAAAACCTTCATCAGAAGTCCCTTGTGCTACCCAGGCATCTACAAACACAGTTTTGGGTTGTAAATGGGCAGAGAATTTGGGTGAAATATGTCACTCAAATGCCTGCTTACTTGAGGTTTGTCCACAGAGCAAATGCTCAGGATTTAAAAGCATTTGAAAGCAAAGTGGCCTTTATGATTATTTGATGAAGCAAAGATAACAAGTACTGAGGTATCAGACACAAACAGAGCAGTGACTTCATGATTTACTGATCTTAGGGAGTTTTATTCTTGATTAGGTTATCTGTTGGTTATGCTTTACCTCTGATGGAAACAGGCTTATTATATGAGCTTCAAGTCAGAATAAATCTTCATTGCACTATTACAGAAGCAGAAGATTCATTGGGACTCTGGCATGTTCCTAATATGACGTGTTTGACTCTAATACCTTAGCCTACATTTAGCTGGTACTTGAGTCTTTGGGGGCAGCTAGGGTCAGAAAAACACTTGACAAACTTTTTTATTCCTGTCTTATATCCATTTTCCTTCATAAATACATTATCTGTGCTTTTCCATAGCAACTTTCATCTGAACATCATTCAGTTCTATGCCTTCTGCTATTGAGAATAGCTTTTTGGGAAACAAATGTGGGTCCCTCCCTTGTTCAGTAAATAAAAGGTACTCAGTATGATCAGATACTTGCCTTTCAAGAAAAACTGGGTCATAAAAGATCAAACTAAAATATTACAGTCTTAAATAAACATACTATGCCTCTTGCAGTCCAGATCTTATAGTGAGAGATAAGAAGGCTTTCAGAGATGCAAATAAAAAATAAATTGCTGTGCATTTTAAACCAACAACTGATCTAAGTTCAGTGAAGTTACAAGGAAATATTCTCACTTTGGGAGTCAGAACAACATCCACTTGAAGTGATGAAATCTTAAGTTGCAGTGATGTTTATATGACTAGAAGATTCTGATAACTTGTTCTGGTTGTATTTTCTTCTTCCTTTTTATGCTGATTTTTAACATGCAAATGTAAGGTTTTTCTATTTAGAAGTCTTGTGAAATCAAACAAAACATGCTGATTCCTTTTCTTGGAATGAGTCCTTATGCCTTTATCTAAGAAGGCAGATTTTGTTCATCTGACATGAAAAACAAAGCCAGGTTTCAGAATGTCACTGGATTTCCTTTGATCCTCCATTCTCCACAATGTCAGGCACTTCTTATTCTTCTTTAGGGTCACAAGAGAACTTTTGAGGCAATTAAGAGGAATTCAGGCCACACAGTTGGGAGTTGTATGAAAGGTCTGCAACAATTATTTACCCACCAGGAACTTCTTTGACTGTTCTTCAGGAATCATGTTCTTTATGATCTATGACCATAGAGATTAAAGTATCCAAAGACCTGATGGCCTGTAAGAATCACTTTTGTAATGGCTTCTTCCTCCGTGTTTTTTTTTGTTGTTGTTGTTGTTGGTTTTTTTGGTTGTTGTTGTTTGGGGTTTTTTGTTGTTTTTGGTGGTTTTTGTTTGTTTGTTTGTTTGGGGGTTTTATTTTGTTTGTTTGGGGGTTTTATTTTGTTTGTTTATTTGTTTGTTTTTTCTTTTTTTTTCTTTTCTTTCCCTCACCCCCCGCCCCCTGCAGGAAGAACCATGAGTAAGTCAGACAATTCTAACTGACTACTGACAATTTCGTACTAATTGTATGGTCCATTCTACATACATTTTACATGGAAATAGATTTTCTGCTGATGATAACTATCAATCATCACTGCAAGAAAATGCATTTAAATTTTAAAAATGAAATTTACCTTTGTAAAATTTGAAATCCCCAGATGATTCTGCAGCTATGTCTATTTACACCTCAGGAGTACATGGTCCACCAGTTCTGCTTTCTGACCAAAAGAAGATAGAGGATTTTATTTCACAATTTCCTTCCTTGTGATGCCAAGGATATTAATATATATGACTATTTAAAGGCAATTAGTTGTTTGCACTAACCACAGGGAATTTTTATCATTGTCCGTTTTTGCTTGGTAGGCTGCTATTTTGATCACACAAGCAAGTAGAGCTGAGAGAAAGTACAATAAAGGGATAAGAAGTGACAGCGAGGTTTTCATTTTAATTGAAAGCAAACCAGAAGGGCTCTAAAGACTCTGAACGAATGAAAAGGGAAGTGAACAAACAAACAAAAAATTTAAAAATCCCTTTTGATAGAGATTTTTTTTTTTTTCCCCAGGGCTGATACTTTTAACTTTGGACCCAGAAAACAAGGCTGTGATGGGCAACCTCTCTGACATATAAGAACATTTGTGAACATATGAGAACATTTCTCCTGATTCTCCAGAATATGAATGAAACATTCTAGAACACCGAACTGTTGTATGTAACGAACTCTAGTTCAAGAATTCTGAGGAAACCTTATATATTTTAAATACACTTAAACAGAAAGACAATAAAAAGACAGTCTGAAACATAGTCAATAAAGATGAAACTCACATTTGAGAAAAAGACAATATATAGACAAATTGGAGAACAGTTTTCTCCTGGGGGGCTTCATCCCATGGCTGAAGGAGGTTTTGGTACTTCAGTGATTCTATTCTTCTCCCAGTCTTTGGCTTTGTGATCATTTACTATGGTCTCCTCCCAGGATGTTGGGCTACACTGGCTAATTCAATAATCCCAAGAAGCATTCTTGGACATGGGAACTCAGCCATAATGATAAATTATTACGGAAGTTGTGGCTGGTTCTGTCCCCACACCAGGCGGGAGCTGACCTCCGTCTAGCTCTGGTCAGCACAGCCACAGAATGTTCCCAGTTCGGATGGGCACACAGGTTATTTTTACCTGCTGGTTCGGCTTCTCAGCAACAGCTGGATCAAATAGTGTCTTGACAGCAGCGGCAGCAGAAGAAAAGGCTGGCTCTCAGCTTGTTAAAAGATGTTTATTCAGGCCGGGCTGTGGGAGTTCCGCAGCTGGTCCAAATCTCAGGCCAGAGAGGCCAGAGACCAAGAGCAGAGAGCAGAGCAGAGAGGATTTGAATCTCCCTCCTCCACCTTGTAAGTGGGGGAGGGGTTCAGGGGGGCTTACAACAAGACAACAAATCAGGGGATTCAGGGGGTAACAAGGTGTGCCCACCCCCAAGCCTTGGACCACTAAAATCCAGAGCTAAAGGAATTCCCTCCAGGCTACCTATCACCTGAAGCCCTTTCCCTGAGATTTCACAATCTGGGAGGGATCCCCAAAGTGATAGACAGGCTGCCCCAGAGCCGGGGTCGGGGGGAGCAGAGGGAATGGACACAGATAGGTGGGGTGTGGGAGGACTGATACAAAACACCTTATTATACAGAACACACAAAAGGGTTACAGAACTGGGGATACAGTGAAATGAACCATAACATAAACTTCTTATAAAAACCTAATAAAGCAATTCTTGCACCAACACAAGAAGTCTATACAAAGAATGGAACAAACCTTTCACTCTCCCAAGGAATTCTTGATCACAGCAACAGCCAAAGACCACTTTCAAAAGCATTTCAGAAACAGATGCTTCATTTTTGAAGAGTTTATTAATAAGACTGTCGGTAGGGCACTCTGTGACAGTCTTACTGTCATACATTTCCAACCATGTACGTAGTTCATGCACAAAGTGCAAAGCCATTAAATGTAAGGTAAAGAAGCTGTGTCCATTAACAGTGACACAGACATGACCTGTTTTTGACCACAGGATGATCTGTTTTTTTAATCTAAGGAGGAATTAAGGATTGCTGCTTTCTTGGAATCTAAATTATCTTATGTTTAATTTACTGGGAGAGATACAGCCATAGACACCTCCAAGCTGGGTAGGTTCCCTCCATACTTTATTCCAGCTTTCCAGGAAACAAGATGGGGTTATACTGTTCTTCCTGAAAACATTTTCTCTCTTCCTTTACTAGAGTACAAATAGCTCAGCACTTGCTTGAAAAAGAAGAGACAAGATTTCCACAACTGTGCTGGTTAATTATTTTTACTTTTCCAGAACAATTTTACCCAGAAAAACATTGGCGCTTTTTTTTTTTTTTTTTTTTACCAGACATTTCTGGGTAGAAGACAGATGTAGCCAAGCAGGTGATTCTTATAAGAAATTCATTCTGCTGAAACAATTTATAACAGATATACCTAGAACAACTTTAGGAATTTGGTACATTGTCTTTGCATTTTGACCAGGTAACATCTCAATTGTTGTTTTCAGTTCTGTTCCATAATTATATTTTTTAATATCGTTTTCCTAAGTAACCTGCCTCGTTTGAAGAAACTTACTGCAAATGAAGAAAGCACAAAATGTCTTTGCACTCCTGTGATGTTTGGAAAGGGAAGAAGAAGTCTCTCACTTTGGTCTGTCTTATCACAGTGAATCCCAAGCGTTACAGAAATGGAAAACCATTCTCATGTTTTATTTTTCCATTAGCAGTCTCCAAATACACACTTGAGACTGTAGAGCTGAAACTGCAATTGTGTATGTAAAAATACTCAAAGAATTAGCAGCATTGATTGCAGAGGGTAATAAAGCTCTCAGATCAGTATTTTAACGGGATTTTACCAGATAGACTAGCAATTTTCTTCAAATCATGGCAATTAATTTATAGCTTAGTTAAAGAAATTACAATATCAGCATATCAACATATGATGGTTTTGGTGCACACATCACTCTTTTCAAGAAGAATTATGTTTCTGTATGTACAGTATTGCAACTTGTAACTAGATGACAAAGTACACACACAAAAAAAAAAAAAAAAAACAAACCACAGCAATGTTTTTTCATCAACATATCCACAACTATGACTATTTAAAATGTAACATGAAGATATTTTTATTAATGGAATCACGGAATACTTGAGGTTAGATGTGACTTCTGGAGGTCATTTCACATTTGTTTCACATTTTTTCCTCTCAGCTGTTCCACTGCACTGTTTGCTTCTTGTTTTTCTGTATCCTCATATTTCAAATGGTCCTTCATCTCTCTTCTTCTTCCACCAATATTTTTTTCTCCTGTCTGCCTTGATTCCCTGTCTAATTCTTTTACATAATTTTCCTTTCACTGAGTTTTTTTAAATATTTTTTTCTGTCTTTCACTCCTTTATTTTGTACTGCTTCTTTGACAGTTTTGTCCCCTAATTGTCTCCTCTTCAAATAGTATAAAATTCTGTTAGGAAACAAGTAATTTTAATAATTGTGGCTTTCACAGAGGTTGGTAAAGGCCAAATATTTTAACCTAAATCTCCATATCCACTTCACAGTCCCTCTTCCTTTTCATTTGCTGTGATCACAGTCACTGTTCATTTTTCTGTTCCACAAAAGATGTGAACAAGTTCAGGATTAATTAGATCATATAGCTTAAATCCCTATAAAACAAGAGCTCTTTGAATGGTGCCTCCAAACTGTCTACTGGTACATTTATTAAGGGCTTCTATATACACAAATAGTGTCTATGGTGGGATATTTGACCAGAGAATTTCTGGATGCCTCAGTCTTGGCTGTGTTCAAGCACAGATTGAACAGGGCTTGGAGCAGCCTGGTCTAGTGACAGTGGGCATGTGGTCCCTTCCAACCCAAACAATTCTGTTATTCTATAATTCCATAACATTTCCAATCTATAAATTTCCCATCTTCTTATAGCAACTGGTCCTCCAGATCTTAACATGATATCTAAATAAACAGTAATTAATTGCCCTGGTTATATGCATTCATTATGGCAACATCTTTTTTTAATCTGTTGGTTCTTTCATTTTCCATAATGTATAGCACCAACTACTTCCTCAGTCCTCATTTGAAAAACTAGTTCTTTTGCTTTTAACCTTTGCCTGATTTTTTTCCCCTATTCTTGTATTATGAGAAATAATGAATGATCCCTTTCTACTCTGTTTTTCTGCATTAATTAAGTAATGGAGCTCCATGCCACAGGATCTTGTCAAATCTGAATGTCTCTGGTTTCAAGGGGAAACTGGACAAGGTCATTGAGGATAATTACATCTGTAGAACCCATCTCCAGATCAAAAACCCTGAGGTGCAATTATTGCAGGCTCAGGAAGAAGCAAGAAAAATATCACATACACTAACCCTGATCTTACACTCATTACTGGACATCTATTTTTGGCCTAAGATAAGATACTGTATTAGATGAGCCTTTTGTATGATACACTCTAACTGATCTTACATTCTTATCCATGGTTTCATCTCTCCCTTATCACTCTGCAAACACACAGCTGAAGTTTTTAGCTAAGTTTTTTGGCAGGGCATCATTTTGACATTCCCTTCTGTACTCAGAGAAGGCATCTTCCTAAGGAGATCCTTGCATAAGTTTGCAAGAAGGGGGGAGTGTGCAAATTATCAAATGGCAATCTATGGGATCACCTGCCCTGATTGAGATATACAGTCCTTTGTTAAGTGGGTCAGCCACGGGTCAAGGGAACAGGTGGTTGAGCACAGTTTCATAACTGCCTGTTTAATATCTGGCTCTGAAATTTCCCTGAAGTTGTCAGGGAGGAGGGACAGGATCATTATCAAAGATTGTTTGGAGAGGCAGAATCTATACTGGTGGGGAAACTGCTAATTACCATGTAATCTTTCCAATTTGGGCAGCAATAAAATTTAAATAAGATTGGCAAGTGGCAGGATGGCTTTCAGAGGCTGCCCCCACCGCTGTTCCTGTCCCCATAGCCTGATGCCAGATGCAAAGCTTCAGTCTGGATGTTCTTCTACTGCTTCATAAATTATGACTGTTTAGTTGTGCATAATTACAAGGCACTGGATTGAATAGGATTAAGACTGAAATTGTCAGTTTTCTAAACATATTAACAAATCTTGGTATTTGGATTGAAATGTGCAGCTATTTTTTTTTTTTTTTTCCCCAATTTGCCAACAGTCCTATCCATTCCCAAAGTGTTTTGTGTTGTGCTTTATAAAATACATAGGATTTATGAAAAGCCTCTGAGCTGGCCACTGAAAGCTCTTGGCAACATGAAACATAAATGTGGCAGCATGCAATAAGGCCAGTGCGGAGTTACAATTAGCCACTCCTTCAGCACCGAGCTGTTTCAAACGATTTTTTGTGCCCCACACCATTCCAGCACAACTAAGTTGTTAAATGTCCATGTGCAAATGAATGCAGCTATAAATCTAAGATTTACAAAAGATACTATGACTCATGGTTACATATTTATCAATCAATTAATTTTGTTTTTAAATACAATTAACTTGACTTTCTTAACAATGACAATGTCATCTTATATTCTGTGATGTGGCAAGAACAGACTGTTCTGTGAGACTGGCAGAAGAGTACTGAAGCCATATGTATATCAATCATGGTCAAAAGCAAAACAGAAGAAAATATGATTTTTTATTTTCCCCAGGAATAGTGGAAATCCAACCACAAATTTGTTTTCAGATTTCTTTGAAATCATTCTTATTTATTAAAGACCTTGTTTCTAATTTAATTTAGAAGAAGTTGATGCAGCTATTTATGGTCTCATCTTTGGCTAAGACATCTATTTCTCTGTCTATGATTAGAACTCCAATTAGATAGCAGGAGATGTATAATTAACTATTAAAATTCAAACAGGGGAGAAAAAACCCTTCCTTCCTTCCTTCCTTCCTTCCTTCCTTCCTTCCTTCCTTCCTTCCTTCCTTCCTTCCTTCCTTCCTTCCTTCCTTCCTTCCTTCCTTCCTCCTTCCTTCCTTCCTTCCTTCCTTCCTTCCTTCCTTCCTTCCTTCCTTCCTTCCTTCCTTCCTTCCTTCCTTCCTTCCTTCCTTCCTTCCTTCCTTCCTTCCTTCCTTCCTTCCTTCCTTCCTTCCTTCCTTCCTTCCTTCCTTCCTTCCTTCCTTCCGCAACAACCTTTGCCCAAACTCTTAAGCCTTCCTTATGGTTTTAATTTTAGTATCTTAGTTTGAGCATCATTTTTCTACACTGATCTTGCACCAGTGAGTTGAAATGATGTATTTATTCAAGTTTGATTCATAGAATCACAGAATATCCTAAGCTGGAATGGACTCACAGGGATCATTGTATTCCAACTCCTGCATGATCATAACAAAGATTCACAGGGTAGTTGTATCAACATTATTATTTGTATAGCCTAGAAACACTCATGTTTTCTTACAGGGATCCCAAAATATTCAGGTTCGGCTCATGAGTTTTCACCTTCTGTTTTCACTATGAAGCTTCTGTGTTGTCACTAATTTGATTCACGGCATGATTTTATAAAAAAACTTCTCAATCTATTGTAACGAGAAAAAGGGCCGATGCCATTGGTATTCCATTAAGAGAGATATCCTGCTATAAGTCAGCAAGTGAAAGAGCTGGGGCATTCATTAATGGAGTTGTCATGTTAAAGGATGATTATCTGCCAAATTTCTGGCAAGGCCAGGGAGGTCTTTCAAAAGAAAGTCGCAGGACAGGTAGCCATTCATTTTCTCTGTGGTTTTAGCACGCTACGTGATTGGGTTCATCATTTGCAGTTTTGTCTTTAGGAGAAATTAAGTACTGATTCTGATCTCCTGCACTGTAAGAAGGGAAAATGAAATAAAATAAAATACAAGGAAAATAATCCTAACAAATGTGTAGAGGGAAAGAAACTTTTACAATACCATGGACAACAACATGATTTCCATTGCTTCTGTTTTGAGTTAAACATCTGATAGCAATTAAATCTTCATGGGAAATAAGGAAGACAAAATCACTAGTGTTCTAGAGATGTGTCCAGCTTTGTTATAAAGGAATATATCTTTTGCAAATATATAAAACAGGATTTAAAAAGATGACACTTTTTTTCAGTGACACCTTTGTGTCTCAGTGTCTATGAAGAACATACAACTCACAAGAATCTTCCTTAACATATTCTGAAAGTTGTTATGCATGCTAGATGTGATAACTACAAAATTTCAAAAATGTTGAATATATGATCATTCAATTTCTGTCATGCCTGTATAGTGCCCATAAATTTAGATATAATGGATTTGTTATCTTAAAAAAAAAAAAAAAAAAGGTACATCTTAACATTTTCTGGAGTTTATATTTATACGTAATAAATAACAAAAGACCAAGAGGAATTAAAAATAAGCTAATGTAGAATTTCTTTAAACATCTCTTACTAAAAATAATATAATGAAAACAAATGGACATTTTGATTAAGTGGATATCATTAATGCAGCATGTTATGATCTGAACTCATAGTTTAATTATCTAATTAAGAGCAAATGAAAATCGTTAAGGTCTGTGGAATGAAATAATTCATTTTAGGGGAGAAACAGAAGAAAAAAGCAGTCCTCTTAATTACAAACTGTCATTGGCAAGTAGCACCTAAGAGTAAATCTTGCTGCAAGATGTCATGCCTAGCTATATTGTGCAGCAGGTGGTGGATGAATCATACCATCTTCATGAAGAATTGCCAAAGAAAGGAGTGTCATTAATGAGTAGACCTCCAGACTGGGAGTAAGGTCTCATGAGTCCTATAAACATTTCTCTTTCTGACATTTGGCAAATCACTCAGCATCAGTTTACTTAACTGTAAAATAATCATATGCTGTTTGAGACCTTGAAGACATAATGTAAATTTGATGTTCTGCTGAAAGAAACTTCCCTAAATTTACCTCAAAGGTTATGAATGCAAATAATGGGACCCATGCACTGTAACCCACCCAGGTACCAGCATAATACAGTCTGCGATCACATTACAGGGATGTGTAACACACCAAGCAGCTTCAGAGACAGCATTCAGTTCAGATATGGTTTTGTTAGAGGCTTACAGATTCTTTAAAATCTTTCAAGTGTGCCTAGAGAGTACACTGAAAGAAGGCAGTTTCCTTATTAACTATGGAGCCATGCACATTCTTTTTTTCTTTCTGTGGAAATAGACATGCTGGAGGAAGGTGAAATGGCCATATGTTAAGGTATGATTGGACTAACTTTTCCCCTGAGAATTGCTGCTGGCTTTTTCTGATTATGTTTACAAGAAGCAGGCAGGCATTGACACAGATTTCCCCCATAAGTTCATTGATTAGGAAAGATGCCCAAACTTCATGGAGGCCCTAATGAGAAGGGCTGAGACGTTAAATCAATGTGATTCTTTTAACTTTTAAGGGTCCTGAAAAATAAATGTTTCTTTTATTGATGGTTTATTTTGAGGGCGCAAATAAAAAGAAGCCAATTATAAAGTTCAGTAATGTGGAGAGAATATTGCTGTTCCTAAAGGCTTTGCAGTACAAGAGATAGGCCCAGATTTCAAACAGTGAGAGATCTGGTTTGCAGGTATGAATGTGACCTACATTTCTGAATCTTGGGATATCTGTATCACTTGCGATTCCCCGAATTCTGCACAAAAAGTTGGGATTTTGATGATGAAGTCAGGACATAATGAAGAAACCTGCAGTACAAGGAATTCTGACCATACCTGTAAAGCCTAAAGCCCCCTTCAAAATGGGTTTTTGTTGTCATCTTCTGCTTTCTAGTTTCCACTCAAACAACAGCTTAGGAATTATGAGTAAACATATCATGCCAATGGCTGTAGAAGAATTAAGGGTAAACACAATATGTTCTGCAGGGGTGTCAAATAATGGGTATGAAAAAAGAAAAAAATAAAACTTCATTCTGAAGATGACAGGTCTAATGAATGAAGATAGGAAACTGGTGAATAACTTTTTTAAAATAACAGCTCAACAAGAGATCACTGAAGTCAAAACAGCTGCTGGAACTATTACACAGAAAACAGCTTGAAACAGCCACAGTTGCATATATTTGTTAATAGGAAAAGATTTCATATGTATGGAAAAGTCCATCCAGAGAACAGTTGTGGACAGATGTAGCCAAGGCAAAGCTGGATCTGCAAAGGGAATTGGAGAGTCTGGCTGGTTTCAGAAACTGAGATTTAAATAGCTAAAGTTTGTCTGAATTGTCCATTATCTGGACTGAATAATGAGCCATGGCTTTGGGGCCAGGGAATTAGCTGCCTGAGTATCTGAAACCAGGTGTTGCTGTTTTTTTCTGTGGCTAATACCATCTGTTCTGTGCCCAACAGAACATTTCAGCCCAAATCATTTATTTTATGGCTGTGGATGAAAAGGTGAGTGATGCCCTATGGAAGGCAATTGTAATATGGCACAAGGAAAGTACAGAGCATGACTGCAGATGAATAATCAGACAGATCTGAAGTGAGGAGACCTATTACAAAACCACCAGATTATATTGCCCGCCTACTTTCTCTATGTGAAACCTCTGCAGTTGACTGGACCCTGCACTCTCAACATGCTACTGAGTTCTGTTAGTTGACTAGAGAGATGGGAAATACAAATCAGGGAAGCTTGTGCCAGGTGTTTTCAGATGTTTGTGGGCTGCTACTGATTCATCTTCAGGATTTACCACCTGCCTATGACAGTGGTTTGGAGCATATTTGAATGAGAAAGGTAGAATGTACAGCACAGGGAGAGAGTGTTTTTTTATTTTTTCATCCACTCTTTAGTTGTCTCATCTCTATTATTCTCTATCACTGGCAACATGGAACAAGAACACTGCACACTGAACACCTTTGTTTATATCCCGTTCATATCCATAAACGATTTCCCTGGATTTCTTGTCAGATTTTTTTTTTTTTTTTCTATTAGGCCACAGAAGCACTCACTGCAGCTTTATGCACTGCTGTTTACAACTGTACCCAGCAGGAATGTTGTACAGCTGCCCAGCATATAACATCCTAACTTTCCACTGCTGACAACCTCGTTTTCTTATCCTCAATCAGGTTATCTACTCTACCTTCTCTTCAAACAAAACCTGTTAAAAAATTTGGAACAAAGGGAGTCTCTATGAGCAACTAAAAAAAAAAAAAAAAAAAAAAAACCCAAACAGAAGTATATCCAAACACTGCCATTTTTGCCATTTAAATTTTTTTCATGGTAAGAAATGATTTGTTAAAACAGACAAACGAGTCTTCTCACATCAGAGGTAAGTGTATTGAATTTAAGTTACAAGTGGTGTGGAAGTGACTAGACAGATGGGGAGGGAAAGGAATCTGAAGATATGAAGGTAGAAGTACTGAATTTCCAAGGGCTTGGGTTTTTTTCCTAGACAGAGAGTTATAATATTTTCAGGCTTCCAGATTTGCAAAAGGGACTTGAAGGTGTGGGTCTTCAGGGATCACAGCAACATAAATTTAAACTGCCATAAATAAGACTATAGTTGTCATTGTTTCTATCTACTCTGTTTTCAGTGAAGAGTGTGCAAGTCTAGAAAACCTCCCAGGATCTGGCCTTCCTCATACGTAAAAAGAAGTTCAGAAGTTTAAAAGTTTAGAAATTTAGAAAAAAAATTACATCTTGCCTCCAGGGAAGAAGCCATTGAACTTTAGGCCTTGAGTTTTTCAGGAGCCACCCACCTATTGCAAATGAGCTAAAGCCTACAATACTAAATCCACAGTACCTAGCTGTTATTTAACTTTAATTATTCCATATTTCTTAATTTCCCAGAAGATTTAGTACCACAGTAATATTTAATAATGTTAGTACTTTCCAATTTGGACCACTACTGGATACAAAGCAATTTTTTTTTTTTTTTCCCCTTTAAATGAAGAAACAGAAACCCTGTAATGGTAAGTGTATTTCAGTTTAAAAGTTTCTTTGAAGACTCTCAATATAATTGATATTATAATTTATAATTTATAGATATAGATTTATCTTATTCCAGGAAAGTCCTGGGAATCTTTAAAGGAATGTTTTAGTAATCAGGATGAAACTGTGTATATTGGCATTGTCTATTTCTTTCCTTTACATACTTCTCCACATACATGTAAATAATCATTAGTCACACTCTATGTCTTAGATCTTGAATTCTTATAAGATATTAGATAACTCTCATAAGTATTTCTAATTCTATTTCTTATTTAACATTCTTTTTGAGGTATTTACATTGTTGTTGTTGTTGTTGTTGTTGTTGAGAATATTCTGATTAAAGACTGCCTAAAATGTAAAGAAATTTATAATTGACTAGATTTTAAATTTGGATCACAAAACTCTCAGTGTTAAAGTTCTGGGTGTTAAAAAATATGCAAGTCTTCTAAGTGTGGAACCAAAATGAGGAGACCTTTTTCAGATGAAGAAATGTAGTTGTATATTATATTAACTGACCACTTTCTATGTTCTTGGGGGAAGAGGAAGAAACAGCTGATTTTGCAACTGGAAAAAAATTACTGTGTATAGAGATGTCAGTGAAAATTTGCTGTATTTTTATTTTTTAAGAAGATAAAAGAGAAAGAAAATGGTGTCTTAATGAGGTTGAGGAATGCCCATCCCTAAAGATTTTTTTAAACAATTTTGGTAAACATAGCTTGAGAGTTCTCTTGTCATGCTATTTGAGCTTGGACCCGAAAGTGCTATAGGTAAACCCCGGGTTTTATTTCCAATGCTGAATCTCCATGGTTCTATGTAAATTAAACATGAAGAGGACAGCTTGACTATTCTGAATTTACTTGAACTATCTATTGTTCTCTTTACTGCCAGCTTATTGACCACTTTGTATGACGTATTATGCTCTGGGATCCAGTGCATTTTGAAAATTATATTTATTCTGTTAAACTGTTGAAAATGAAAGGAAAAAAGAAAGTATAAATTCATCAAACTTTCAACAGAGCCTGCTTACACAAAAAGCAGAAATCATCATGCAGCTTTATTAAGAAACAGAAAACACATCATCTTTTGGAAAACACTATGCCTTGAACTGTTGAATCACTCTACATTTTAATGTGCAAATTTGTTCCCTGGCTTTTTGTTGAAAGGATCAGACCATTTGGCATTTTGTCTGAGACATAAATGCATTAGGAAGATGTAGTATAATTTATTGAAATGTATAAAGGGAACAAAGAATAGGTGGTTTTTGGTTGGTGGTTTTTTTTTGTTTTGTTTTGTTTTGTTTTGTTTTGTTTTGTTTTGTTTTTTAATTCCAGGGGCACCACTAGGGCATTTAATATGGGTTAAACCAGATTCAAAGAGCTTTTCATTAGACACTTAACATAAATGACTAAGAGCTTAATCAGCATATACCATTTAAATGCATTGAATGGAGGAATTGGACTGTACATAGCATTATAATTTACAGAGTTTTGGTTTTGATTACATAAGGGAAATACATTTTTTTATGCCTTAAAAGCATTCTTTTGTGATGTCAAAGAAAATGTATAGTATTATTGTTCAGAAAATGGTGTTTCAATTTGGGAGTGAAGCCTATAGTCACCCAAGTGGAAAAGATAACTAGCAAATTCCTCAAAGTCTTGTAGTTTGTGAGTTTTTCTCTTCAACGCATCCCTTTCTTCTGGGCCTGATAATGAACATTGCCTCTGCTTTCCACACTGTGCTGCTTGTACATTCTTTTTAATGGTTTTAAAAAAAATTTACTTGTGAATACTTCTGGAATGCAGTTTAAATGGAATTAGTGAGAGCATCACTATGCTGGGCTTGCAGCATGGAAGCAGAGTGATCCTGAAAACGTGTTTTGCTTCCTTTTTTCAATCATTTAGTGATAGTATAAAAGTAATTCAGTCCCCACTTAAACAATACCTGGGGTAACTCTGGGTGTATCATCTGTTCCATCAGAGATGATTATAGGAAATTAAAGTGCTGCAGAGGCAAAAGTGGCTCCCATTTTCAGGAACTTTATCAAAATGTTAAGGAAGGATAATATTCTAAAGCGCTTACTTCTTAGCTTCTGCTTGCCTTCAGCAATACTGTCTATTATAATCGCTCTTCAAATTGCACTTGCTTTCCTTTCTAACAAAAGGCATTGTTTTTTTCCCTCTATTCTCTTATATCTTTGCAGGAGACAATGAAGTATCTCTTCTTATCCAGAAACACTGAGAGTTCTTATCAGCAGAAAGGTAAGAAAAAGGAAATCTCTCAGCAATGGAGATTTTTTTTTTGGTACTTTGTTTTATTTTTTTAGTAGGTCAGCAAAAAGAAAAAAGCAGCTCCATTTTCTGAGATACTATCCCTTATTGTTAGAAGGAGAGCTGGAAATCAAGATAAAGCCCTTATTCTCTGAGAACGCAGTCACCTTAAAATGCATACCTTCATCTTGTGCTTGCTGTTTCTTCTTTCCCACTTTTATTTTTTTGTCTTTCTTTCTCTCCCTGTCTCTTCTTCACCATCTTCTAGGGTTTTTTTAACCTAATGATTTAATTATAATGTAAATTTTCTTACAGTTCTTTTGTTCCCTCCTGACTGGTCCTACACACAGTACTGAAAAACCAAGATTAAAACCACACTTTAAGAAATGAAACATCTATTTCTGCATAAATATGCAGAAATATACATGTGTATATATCTAGGGATCTGTATAGTTACATAGTTACAACCATGTTTCAAATACATACACTTAAATATGTGTAAATATGTTTGTGTACATATATATATATATATAAATGAATACATATACACATTTATTTTTATGCACATAAGGATATAAAGAAGCTCTTAGAAGCTGGAATTCAGCTCTCATTATGGAGGCTAGTTGTGCTAATGCTTCCAGTGTCTTCCATTTGCTGTAATTTAAGGCAGTAATGAATTCAGTGACATAACTGACATTTGCTTTGTGTGGCTCCTTTCTTTCTTTCATCCTGTCTCAGAGTTGTAGCTTTCTAAAATATTATTTTGGTAGTATTTTATTTCCACGTGATGATATATTTGCCCAAACTAAGATGGGATGGGGGAGGGTAGGGCGGTGTACAAAAATCAGTCAGCTAGGCTTGGGCACCAAGCATGTAAAATCTGTACAGGTACTAACATCCTACCAGAGTTTGTTCCATTCCCTCAAATTTCTCACTAGGGAATCTTTGTCTTTTGCACAGTCTGCATAGTGAACTACACCCTGCTTACTCCTATCCAAGCATGTCACAATGCTGAGAAGGACAGCTGAGAACATTTTCCTCATCCCTAGTAAACATTCCTATTCTTTCTTTGCATCTGGTTTGGGAATATCAAGGCAGGCGAGTCAGGTCAGCATGCCCAAGTAGTCGTATAACAGACCAAGAGTATTCTCCCCTGCTAAACAATTTCTAAAACTCAATTCAATATTTGAACTAATTACGCACTTGAAAGAAATACTTTTAGATGAAATTTCTTTGAGCCTATTTTACACATTAATCCCGAGCAATTGCTCTTTAGAGTTGCAACTTTTTATCAGTTGTTTCTAAGATGCGTTTTCTAACCCACAGTGTTATCTAGGTCAAAGGAACCAAGGCCAGGCTGGATGTGGGTCTGAGCAACGTGGTCTAGTGCCAGGCGTCCCTGCCCATGTCAGGAGGTTGGAAAGAGATGATCTTTAACGTTCCTTTGAACCCAAACCATTCTGTGAGTTTATGAATACCACCTGTTGTCTTTCTTTATGGCCAACACACAGCGACTGAATCATCCTCATTGAACTTATCAGGATAATGTTTAAATCTGTTCACAGCATCCCAGCTATCACTTGACTAGGGTAAAAATAAGAAGGGAGTGGGAGGAGGGGGGAAATGAGAAAAAAACCACATAGATTTAAATATCAAAATAGAAATGCTCTCTTCCAACATAAAGATACACCCATCTTCACCCTTCCTATAGTCCATAGGTAGAGGCTGACTCCAAAACGCAGGTCCTGGGACTCTGATGGCCTTCAGAAGTGTCCAGTTTCTCCAATGGCAGTATCTGAGAGCTTTAGCATTGAGTCCCTCTTGTGTATTTTGATTAATTTGCTTAAGGATTCTGAGCTAGTGTTCCCTTCAGGGACATTTGAAGTTGTGAGATACAGTCCTGAAAATTGCACCAGTCTCACAGATTGCCTTGAGATTTTGAGCAAATATTTATTTACATGAAAACGTATAGCAAAATTTGACCTTCTTGTATTAAAGGATGTTATGCTGTTGAAACAATAGCAGTGTTTTAAAGAACAGAAACTATTAAAATATTTTTGTTTTGTACCCAAGCCTAAGAACTTATGTTTTCAACTCACCAAGAAACTGAAAATGGTCAAAACCATCTGGCTTGTGATTGATTATGATGCTATTCATCATTGTTTGCTATAATTTTGGGGAATGAGTATTCTTTTTACTTTCCTTGGGTTTTTAATGGGTACATACCATGTATGTGCCTTGTCTTTGCTTGACTCATAGTTGATTTTTTACACTTGTCTTGATAAATTATCAGGGGAACCCTTTAGAAATATCCTCTTTGTTTCTTCTAAGCACAACATTAACAAGGGGTTTTGTCATTAACTTCACTTTTATGCATTAAAAGAAGGAGGGGGAAGTCACTACATTTTGTGATTTCAAAATGATTTTTCCCTTTTCTGCAATTTTTTTTCTTGCTCATCACTTAAGATTTTTTTTTTTTTTTTTTCCCCCAGTCCCATGTTGCTATTTTGTCAGTGATGACAATATGGAAATCCATACATATTGGTATTCCAATAGAGATTTGCCTAGTCAAACAGAAGCAAAAAAAATTATGTGAATACAAATGTATTAACTGCAAAGATAAATCACAACCCGCAGGCAACTTGAATAAGCTGTGGAAAGTGAGGAAAAGATTTGGGGTGGGGAGTGCAGCTTGAAACCAGCTGGAGTCAGAGAGTGGAACACACAAAAAGAAATCAGGAAACATTTATAAGCATAATTTTTTAGTATCACACAACCAGAAAATGTCGAGTGATTGAAAAGCAAACAGGCCCACAACCACACAGCATTGAACAAGTTTTATTGTCTTTGGAAATCATCTGTACTCATTGTCAGGCTTTTTACAACTCTACCTTGGTTTGGCAGTCTTTTCCTTTCTTCTCCTTCTTCTTCTACTTTTTATTAAAAAAAAAAAAAAAGTTCTAAAAATATGAACTTAGGAAAAGCCAATTTCATGTGCTGTTAATTTAATTCCCAACATAAAACCTTACTTCTTCTGATGGAAAATGAAATTACCCTTTCTACATCCGTTTTATCTGTCAATTAAATTCTTTCTTTCCCCCCTTTCCTCCCCTCAAAGAAAAAAGAACATGCACATTATTGGTTATATTTTCCATGCTTGCAACAAAATGAAAATGGGAGGAGGCGGGATTAACTACAGTAAGTACACAAAATCTGCTTGATTATCATGTAAAGATGCTGGAATGACAACCCCAGAGACTTTGAATCTCCTTTGTGAGGTTGTAGATGTCTAGGCTAATTTTCATTTTCCATTTGTCCTGGTATTGCATGGCAAAGCAGTTTTAATAATGGGACTCTTCACAGAGTTAACTATTAACCTTTCTGTTTTGTGGTATCTTAAAGAAATGGCTTTTGGAGCCAGCTTTCTCTGCCTGAATCTCTATGTGAATAAAGATAGCAAAATGAAATGCATCTTTTGGGCAGAAAGAGGGGATATTCACTGTGATCCATTCTGTATGATTAATTTCAGGATGCTATCTGTCTCCTCTTTATGTTGTCGTTATTTGACAGTTATGAAAAAATCACCTACTTTGGTCTGGCTTGGTTATTACTTGTATTACCTTAAAACTGACTGTAAAATAGTATTTGAAAAAAAAAAAAAGAAACCAAAAAAACAGCATTTCAAAATTGAAAAGAAAAAAAACTGAGGCAGATTTTTTTTTCCTTTCTATTGTAAATGAAGGAAAAACAAAACAAAATAACAACAACAACAACAAAATTATGACCAAAAACAAACCAAAAATGTTCTTTTCAGTATTTTAAGAGCATCCCTAAAAAGAAAAGAAAAGTACATACCACTTGTTAGGTAAATCTTGGAAAATTGCATAGCTCAACTGTAATAGTTTGTCTGCATATGATGTTCTGAAATGTTTTAATCCTTACCTGAAGGAAAGATTCCCTTGATAAATTGAAAATAGATAATAAATTGAAAATTGATAAATTGATAAATTGATAAATTGATAAATTGATAAATTGATAAATTGAAAATTGATAAATTGAAAAGACACTTTTACCTTGCAGATTTTTTGCAGGCATGCTGGGGACTGGCAAGTACCAGTATTTGGGTGCTGAGGGGCATCTTCTGGTGAATGTTTTCTTTTGGCATTGCCACAACCCAACCTTAGACCCCCTTCTGCTTACCCCTACAGTGGGGGTAGCAGAAGCAGCCGCCCTTAAGCTGTTTCAGCTAGGAGTTCAGTGGCACTGAATTCCATGAGTGGATTTAACTCTTGTAGTGGTGTGGGACTTGTTTTGGTTTTATTGTTATGTGCTGTTAATTTATGGTTCCTCCTATGTACCCCTGTTTGTTCCCCCCAATGGTCTTTCCCTGTTTTTCTCCCCTCCAACAGTTATACATCAATCCCCCACTCCCCCCTCCTCCGGGCCCTGCCTGTCATCTCGGGGCCTTTCCCTGGAGCTAGAAAGTTCTTCCAAGGGTGCCGAGTGATAGGTCAGATCCAGAGAGGGTCCCTCCCCATTAGTTATGTATGGTTTATGAAAATATCATTCACCAGGGTGACCCCTCCCTGGTGGTCCCTGATTTGCTCACCCCCTGCCTCTTCTCCTTGTACCACCCCCAAATAAAAGGTGCTGGCAAGCAGCCTGGGGGCTCTGCCTGGGCAGTCACCTGGAGGTCAGGAGGTCCCACTCTGGGCCTCCAATAAACTCTTGTGACCCCCTCAGCAGAGTCCGCCTTTCTATCTCCGCCGTTGTTGCCCTGCACCACCTGTGCCTACTGCTGAGTTCGTGTGGGAGCCAAGACCCCACAGGATCGGATTAGCTGGCGCTGCCAGCTGTCCGTACCTTTCCACACCGCCGTGCCTGAGCTAGCCCAGGCGCGTGTGGAGACCACGCTTAAGGCATTGCAACAAACTCTGATCTGAAGTGGTGAGGTTCAGCTAGATTTCTTTCTTCTACAATGATTTTAAAGAATAGCTTAGGGGCTGTGAGCCAGAGGACTGAGCAAATATGTGTCTTAAAACCTCTGCAACCATATTTGCCAGAGTATATCTGCTATCTTTTCTCTTAGAACAATTTTCAAGGAGGATATTCTCCTCCACTGCCCTTTGTCATCCCTGACCTTGAGAAGGACAAGTGAAAGTTAAACTTTCTGCTTATACCTGTAAGAGTTTGGAGAAGCCTAATGTGAAGTTCTTTGAACCTCTCAGGCATTCAGTTAGGGGTATTTCCTGTATCTGAGACTCTAAGTAAATAATACTTATTTACTGATTTTCTTTTTTCTCAACAATATATACAGAGTCAACTACAACTGTTTCAGGCCTGTCACAGCAGAGGCATCTGAGGCATGAATCTCCTCACACTGACATATGCAAAAAAAACCAACCAAACAAACAAAAAAACCAGTTTGGTTAAAGTCAAAACTAGTGTTATACCAGAGGATAGTGACTGAGTGAAAAATCAGGCCTAAAACCTGAAAAGAGCATGTATATATGTATATAGCATCACTTTTTTTTCTTTTAGCTTGACTACATGCCCCTGGAAGGCATTCAAATCATGCACTTGCCATTATTTCTTACTCCTGAAATGATTAAAGTAAATCACATTGTTTGATATGAAAAATACATTGAACACATTTTTCTCAGTGCTCTGCCCTCCATGCTGCATTTTGTAGCGTAATCAAAATGCGAAATACATTTTGAAAAATTAAATGAGAGACACATGTGTGAATCATAAGGTTTATTTGCATATTTGGCCCTTCAATTCATTAGGGATTTTGTTTCTTCCTGGAGGGAAACTGTCATATTTACATGGTCTTAGACAGGCATGAAGATATTAGTCATAAACTATTGTTTATTCAATGCATTACAAGCTCTTGCACTGCAAAACTATTTCAGTTCTTGAGTAATATGTGGTTTTGGAAATCTGGCATAATAATGCTGTATCATAGTATTGCCCACTAGGACCACTTACAATTTTGTCAGTTTTTCCATTATCAAGCCTTATATTCTGGGCCATGCACATGGTATGCCAGCCATATAAATTTATTATCTGACATGCATGGTCTCAGTCCCAGAGCAAATTTCTTTTGCAAATTTCACAAAGAAAAATCATGGCAGATTTTTTAGAAGTTCCAGCTGAACCAGAGGGAACACAGCACCAAGGGCAAGAAAACCAACAAATAGAAATCCTTTATGACCACTTCTCTGTTTCTGTGATCTGATGTGTTGCAGAGATTTGCTGCTGCAGATTGAAATATGCCTGCCAAAGAACATACACAATGTAAATACACTGTTGATAGAACCTGTCAAGTGGTAAAGAAGTATCTGTTGCCTACCTGGAAGGTGGGATATGGTGTTTTATACAGCTTTGCTTGGCATAAATTCATGAATTGACATAAGAGAATGGAATTACTTCAATGTATACTGAAGGAAATAGCTTACATCAACTGACTTCCCTTCTCCCCATCCCCCATTTCATATGGAGTTTATTATAACTGCTAAAAATTCCCATGGGTAAATTCAGGCCTGGTTAGAGAAGAGGTTACCACTAAGGTCAAGGATCCACCACAGCAAAAACAGCTAACCTGCCAAAGGTTCCTTTAGCCAGTGTCAGAGAAACAGTGTGATTAGGGTCACAAAAGGTGCTACCTTTGGCTTCTAACCTTGATGCTCCAGGACACATTGACAGTTACATCTATTTACCCTGGTCCATAAGCTGTGTGAGGCTTAAACACATGCTCCTGGCTTTTTCGGCAAGTGAAAAAAGTTAAAATGTTTATAAAGAAAAACTGAACTCAGAGATGATGAGGATAGATATCCTTATAGAAACTCATTGGGAGACCGTATCGATTGAACCATAGGGGCTGAATTAACCAGTACACTCTTTCAATTAATATTAACAGGTAAGAAAAGCTGACATATGTGTAATTTTTTCTTTTCTTTGTGATAAAACATTAAGGACAGCAATAACTGCTGCAAGTCATCACAGGAGCTTTGCAACTGTTATAATCTCATTTTCACTAGATCATTTGGGGAACTGGGACCAGATGATTGCTCCCATTCACAAAAATTTATGTAACACACTGATATAAAAGCAACTCTGTAGACTTTGAGTTCTGGTTATGCAATCAGAAAGGATGCATAGAATCTCTTGACACGGCTAGAGGGGACAAAATTTATACCTAGTTGACACTGGATATATATTTGAAAATAGGGATTTTTTTTTTTTTTTCTCCTAGAAGCATAATTATTAAAATGTTCATATTTTTCATACATCACAACTTCTGTTGAATTTCTTTTTGTGAAGAGGAGATATGCATGTAGAAATCTGCTGTTCTGTAAATCATCATATATACCAGAGGTTGTAAACTTTTTGAGGAGACTGTTGAAATCTCTCATGTTCATGGTCTATGGATTTAGGATTTCTCTGTGAACAGTTGCTGAGTACTCCAATGATCCATTATGCTCTATCAATGATACATAAACTGTGGGTGGACCGTAGATATATGCCTTACAATCCACAGTGTGGTTCTCTGAGGATTTGCTAAAGGTGCTGAAGGTCTTTGTACTTTGAGGTGACTCCAAACAGTGTCTCAGAATTAGGGCTTGACAAAATTCTCCTGCAGTAAGGTAATGAACATGCTTCTTTCTTCTGCTATAGTACAAACACAACTTCACTCCAGTATGCTTGTGTGGGAAACAAAGTCAGTATATAGTGATGGCTCAAGAACGTTTCTGGAGTCTTGGGAGGATTTTACAGGTAACACTGATTTCCGTGTTGAGGTGCTTAGACAGATGTGGAAACCTCATTTAGCTGGTGTATGTCATTGTTCAAAGACTATGTATTTTTGTCAGGGATCAAGAGAGACACCTGAAAAAAAGAATCTTGATCCAATTATTTCTATTATCTTTTATTTTATACAGTTACTGTAGTAGTACTCTATAAAATAATTATTTAGATTTCACTGATTATCTGAATTTATATAAATGAAAACCACACAAATTTGAGAGAGGCAATATAATCCATTAAACATCACTACAAGACAGCATTTTGGTTACAGCACCAATTCTGCTCATCCCCTGAAGTATATCAGCTTCACCTGAAGGTCATAGGCTACTCACCATCCCCCCTTCTATTTCTGATTTTTTTAATAATTTTTTATTGTTTGTGAACAGCTCTTCACAGCTTGGTTTATCACTAACAATTGTGTAGACACAGTCCACCAGAAAAGCCAGCTTGGATGAGATATTTAAATCCTGTTGCAATAAAAATAAATGTAATACAGTATATTTTACATGCTTGCAAGAAGATAATTGTCTTTTGGGGCAAGTAAAAAATATTGCCCATGATGCCAAATCTCAACTTTTTTCAAGATAACTCACTAGCAGAATGTTGCCATCAAATATATTCTTCATCCGTTACTTTTCTGTATTGGATTTATTCTAATCACGTGTTGGTTGAGAAATATACCAAAAAAACCCCAACTGTTTTCATTAAGATTAGAGAGCTGCTGCCCTTAAATCATTCATTTATGCAATTTTTAACTGTTTTAACTAGCACAAAATAGCTCATTGGAATTATGCAAGTATAGATCATTTTAATTTGAATCATTGTGGAATCATAAACGACTCTGTTCTTTAATTTTGTGCCTTCAAGACAGACACTTTGATTAAAAAATAATAAAGCATGAGAGCTCGAGGGTGCTTGCAGGTTCTTCCAGCAATCATGGATCCCTGATCTTTGGTACTAATTCTTCTCATTAATATTAATAAGGGTCTGATAGGCCATCTCAAAGCATAGTACAAACCCCATGCGATTAATTGCTTGTAGTGTTTTTATGCTTATTTTGCACAATGAGAAGAGATGCCTCAGGAGTCTAAATATCGGTTAATCGATAATATAAAATTCACTGGAAATGAGCCCTTCAACCCCCTTTTTTCATAGAATCACAGAATCATTTAGGATGGTAAAGACCTTTAAGATCATCAAGTCTAACTGTAAACCTGATATTACTAAATCCACCACTAAGCCATATCCTTAAAAGCCACATGTACAGATTTTTTTTCAGATGTATCCAGAGATAGTGTTCCCTGGACAGATTCCACCTGTCTGCAGGCTCCTTACAGTTACTCGTAGAGAAGAGGAAGATGTCCCTTAAGCCTCCTTTTCTCCATGTATATGTTGCATGATATATGAAATGAATTGTCAAAGAAAACATAAGGAAATATCAGTGCAGGTTTGCCCTGCCAGAGTTTGTTCCAAATTTCCCGTTACACATGAGTGATGTTCTCTGCGGTCATGCAGCCCATAAAATAAAGTGATATTTACATTAATAGAGGTATTCTGTTTCCTAAGTTCTATAGATATTTGATGCCATTTTAGACTTCCAAATTTTTCCATGGCCTAGAAGGTGCCCTGGAGGAGATCTAAAATAACATGAGGAACTCATATTTAGGAAATTGGAATTTAATCTTCAGATATTTATGTAGAGTTTAAGTCAACTAACTGTTTTAAATTCTTGTTTTTCAATAGAGTCTCATTAAAAAAACACCAATGGAAACAAATTCTAGCAATCTACATGTCTGGTGTGATCTCATTTTATATCATGATTTTTATAGTTGTCAAAGTGGTACACATTAATATCTTTCTCCTTGGATAAAAAACACAGTCTAAGTTACAGTAGATTTTAAGTAACAAATTAACTTTTCTAATTTATCAGATGGACTTCTGTCATCTCAAGCAGTATACATTGAATAGAGATACATCATTTTGAGCAATACTCCAGAAACAGACTTGAAGTCGTTACCTCTAGTCACATTAAAATTATCTTTGCATTTTGTCCTTAGATTTTATTTTAATATTTTGTTTTTCATTTTTGTTAGCAATTTTGCTTTTAAATCTTTTACTATGGTTTCTGTTATTTCTGTCTTGAATTGTGAATTTGCAAAACTGAGTTTCATGTTATCAATTGGATCAGAATAGCTGATTTAGGAAATAAGTTTCTAACCAAGCTTTGTGTCTTATTGTACATTCTTTTGTGGAAGAAAACTCTTTGGGTTTTCTTTCTCAGTGACACATTTTTCAGCACACTGAAGGATTTCTGTATTTGATGTACCTAACATGGTGCTTGGAAGAATCTTGTTTTACTCCTCAAAGATTGCACCCCACCAATACTCTTAAATTTTAAGTACAGGGAGATTATAGCACAAAAGTAGTTTTGCTAAGCAGTGCTCTGTTAAAAATCTTCCCAATTTTCAGCAGGATTAAAACCAAATACATGTTTAATTAAAAAAAAAAAAAAAAAAAAAAAGGAGACAGAAAGGTGATTACAAGAAAAGTAGATGGAGCACCACCAATAAAGCCTTTCAAACAGGTTCCTTCAAATTTGGAAATGTTAACTATGCTGAGCTGGGCCCAAACAGATCTAAAAATATGACTTCCTGACACTACAGAACAAAAAGGTTTATGGTTTGGATCTTGGTTGCTTGTTTTTACATACAAGTATGGTATTACACTAAATTGTTTCTACTGGTGTAAAGGTTTAACCCCACGTAGCAGCATTCTCCCTTTGGTCCCCTGGTAAGGAGGAGAATAGGAAAAAAAAAGTTAAACCTCCTGGACTGAGATAAGAACTATTTCATAACTGTAAAATATGCATGACAAATTCATAATAAAGTATTTAACACTACTAGTTGTCATGAAAATTAGAGAGAGGAATAGAACCCAAGAGAAAGAAGTAATGCGGAACAAATTTTCTCACTACATGCTGACCTGCTCACAGCCCATCTGCCAGTGGCGCTATGTCCCATCTGGAGAGGTCCCTCCAGTTTATATACTGGGCATGATTTGTTATGGTGTGGAACACCATTTTGGCCAGTTTGGGTCATCTTTTCTGGTCATGTTTCCTCACTCCCTCATGGCTTCTTGTGCCTCTGCTCACAGGCAGAGCATAGGACCCTGAGAAGTCCTTGATTTAGAATAAACACTGCTGAAAAAACACATCAGTGTCTTATTAATATTATTTTCATGATAAATCAGAAACACAGAACCATTACAAATACCAGAAGTAAAATTAACTCAATTTCACCAGAAACCAGGGCAACTGAAGGTGGCCAGATATGGGGATGTGGTCTTGTAAAGCTAAATGACCAGGAATACCCCCACTTTTTTTGTCATTTGTATTCAAATAGGTATTTATGAGATGTTGTACCTTCCTGCTAGTATAGATGGTGTTTCACATGGAATTCACTCTAACAAAGAATTCCTACAATAAATCTTTATTTCTGTTCTGTTTATATTGCACCATGGTATAGAAAATGGATTTTGGAGAGGCTGGGCTGTGGTTATTTTGGATAGTAACAATTTGGGGCCTGCAGCAAAGGGTTGTTCTGCTTCATGTGGCTACCAATAACTGGTTAAATCCTGCAGATATTCCCCTAGGCTTTTTACATCTGGATGAAGTATTTTTAGTAAGAGAAAAGTACATTTTTATGCACACCTCTACCTGTATTGTTTTATCAACAAGTATGAATTTATAAGGTCAAGTCTCATCCTTCAAGTAGTCTTCGTATACACATGCACACATGAAAGAAAATGGTTTTAGGAAATGTCAGAATGCTTTATATCAACATTTTCAGAATGAACTGGAATGTTTCATTTCAAAATGTCATTTTTATTTTGAAATTGATCTTTTAAAAGGGTAAGAAAAGGAGAAAAAAAAAGTCTTAAATAACTTGAAAATGAAACACAACATTTTCCAATTTGAACAAAACTTCCTGGCGTACAAACCCAAACCAATTGATTTATTTCTTTTTTCTTTACCGCTGAACTCCAAAGTCAGATATTGTCACAAAATGAGTGTTTTACTCATATTTGAAAGCAGTGGTCAGTTAAAAGTGCAGTTTCTGTTTTCTCTGTGCCTGCACACACGATGCACTGTCAGGTGTATCTTTCACCACTGGAAGTGACAGGCGTGGCTTCATGGCTGTGTAATTCCTGCCCCTGCTCTATTGAGAGTGATGGTAGGCACCTTTAATTGCTATAAAATTAAATTCTGTCCAAGGAAAATCTTTAAAAGTAGAAAAAAACTACAGTTTTACCCTTTTTAAAGAGAAGCCACAGGAAGGCAGAAAACTCCAGGTATTTCAACATGTGGAGCCATATAAATTTCCTCCTGATTTTCTTTTTTTCTTGGGTTCTAGATTGCTTGGAATCCACTTGGCTCATGAGGGCAATAAACAGCCCCCTCCCAGACATCCCTTCCAATCAGCAGGTTGGCAACAGCCAAGAGCTAACTACACATTACTGTTACCTTCTGGATCACTATGCATTCTGATGAGGTCATGGATATAAATATTTTCTCTTTTTTTTAACTCTTATTATGCAAAGATTTTTTTTTTTTTCCCTCCAAGTCTCCAGTATTAAAAAAAGATAAGAGGAGACACTGCAGGTAATAAAAAGCAGGACAGTCTGGCATTGATTCTAATTAAAAATAAAGTAAACATTAACTTGAAATTATCTGAAAGCTTTTTACCTTGTGAATTCACTTATTCTATAAAAATCTTGGGCTGAAATATAACATCTGGAAATAGTTCTTTCTCATATCATTGTCACTTGATGCAGGTGATACTAACAGCCTGAACAAGCCAGGCAAACAATTATCCCTCTCTCTCGTGATCACTCACAAACTCTTTTCTCCAATGTCACTAACCTACCCAGCTATTATGAAGGACCTGTCACTCCTAAACTCTGACTTAAATGTGCCATTCATCATGCCCTAAGAATACATAAACAAAGAATTAGAAGCTAAAAGTACTACTAACAGCAATTAGTGCTGTTTCATGCAAAATGGGTCTTACAACATATTTCCTATTTTTGATAAAGTAAAAAGTCCAGTTGTTCAGGTCCAGGACATATGTTTCAGCACACTCACTTTTAGTATCCCATGACATTTCAGTTAAAACAAATAATGAAAAAATCCTGAATAAGCAGATAACACAGATTAGTCCTAACTACCTGGATATACTTGTGATACAGAGAATTTATATTTTTTTTCTTTAAATACCCAGTATTTCTTTTTTCATGCACTCAGATTAAAAATAAGAAGCAAGGAGAGCAGCATGGTGTGAGAAATCATGCTTATGGATGATAAAACAAATCTAAACAGTTTGGACGGGCATGTAGCAACCTTGCCTAGTGGAAGGGTGTATGGCGAAGGGGTTGGAATTTGATGTTTTTTCAAGACCATTCCAGCCCAAACCATTCTGTGATGCTATGGTTATGGTTGTACTTAAGGATCTTAAAGGTCTTTTGCGACCAAAATAACTGTACATCATGCACAGATTCATTTTATCCCTCTCTGGGCTGATTCAGTTGCCTTATTTTGTAGCAACATATGTTCAGTTTATTGCCAAATTTCAAACAAATGAGAGTGGTAAACAAATAATGAGAGAGGAGACCTTTTCACTTTCAGCAGTAACGAGAAATTTAAATTTCAACTTCATGAATATTTTCTCTATTTGAATTCATATGGCCTCCAAAATAGTTAAATTATTTATTGTAGCTAAAATCAATGGCTGTAATGTAAAAAAGCTTCGATTTATTTATTTATTTATTTATTTTTCTTCTCCTGTGGTAGAGGGAGTCACATTATACAAGCAAATAACCCCAGTCAAACTGGATCCCAAAGAAACTCTGAAATCTGAAATCTGTTCCCGAGGAGCCTCCAGAAGCAGTTGAGAGCTGACTAGAGTTATATTGAGCAGATATCCAACTAGGGAGAAGATGCATAAGATAACAACAAAAATCATTATAATAATAATAATTAAAAAAAAAAAAAAAAAAAAAAAAAAAAAAAAAGAGCGAGAGAGAGAGAGAAAAAATCTCTGATTAATCCCCCCAAAATAACATTTCCAAATCCTTAATGAAATTCTTGGACAAAAATTAGTTTTTCTGTAATTTTTCACAAAAATCTCATTTTACAGCAAAGAATTATCATAGGAGGAGACTCCAGAAAGCCCGGATGTGCTTCATCCTCTCATGAGAGTAACAGGACTCCACTGTGATAATACTTCTATGAACAACCCCTCTCCTCAAAGGACTTGCAATTCAAACAAGCAGGGATGCCGGAATAATAATATGACAAATTTTGAGATGGATTCTTGAAACACAGAATGATTGTACAGTTCACCTGCTATGACACAAGTGCTCAGACTTGGTAGATGTTTACTTGAGATATATGAAAAAATTGTCATAGCATTTACTGAGTTGGAAAGGACCCATCAGGATCATTGAATCCAGCTCTTGTCCCTGAGATCATACTACAGAATTTCCTGCCCCATCCCAGCTGAAGAACTTTCCCCACACTTAGCAACAGGGGCAGAGATGGTGGTGTGTCCATCATCCCCAGTCCAATCGGTAAACAAAAAGTGGAGTTGTTTGTAGCTTCAATTAATATTCAGAGTTGTGATTTACAGCAGCAGGTAACTGAAAACACCACAGATTCTTCCAGTCCCGGATCCAAGATAGGACAGAAACATATGGAAAGCAGATTTCCTCAAATCCTGCAGTGAAAATACCCAGATGCCAATAAGCTGAAGTCCACAAAATGTAGTGTTTGATGAAATGAAGAAAATTCCCACAAATTCCATGGCAGTTTTAACAAAGAAGACCTTTCTTGTCACTGTCAGGTTTGCCTAAATTTATTTTGGAGATTTTTCCATCACTAATTTGAAGCTATTAAATGAACAAAGATCAGCATAATTATCAATAAAAGGCACTGGCAATATCTGGAGATGTAATTTCACAGTTTGGCACAGTTATCTTGGTGTGTGGTTCGTTGCTAGAAGCACAGTCTGTATTGTTCAGCAATCTGTGATTTAAACCATTCTTCTCCCTTCCTTAAATAGCTATTCAAATACAAATTAATTATTAAACTAATATTTCTTTACAATCAAAAGCACAACCATCTCTGCATATTAGTCAACATTAGCATTAAAACCTGTCGGAAATCGTGAGCAAAGCGCAGTTCAGTGACAGTGTGGAACTGAGCTCCAGTGTTCCAGTAACAGCTGACATCATTCAGACATTTTTTGCTGGTTACCCCATCTATTTTACACCTAGGAGCTGATAAGCAGGAACATGAATTGGTGGTCATTGCTGATGGTCATATATACCTTATATGTTCAGTGACAGAAATACCCCAGGGTAGGGAGCAGGGGAATTATCCAGAAGCTGTCAGATTGTTTGAGCATGCTTAAAACAGCTGTGAGGGGCCCTGAACAAAGCATAGCACTTGTAGTGGAAAACTATTAGCATATGCACGAATAAGCGAGTGTGAAAATGCTGGCTAACAACATGCAGTGTGTACCTTATTCCAGCTGAGTAGGTGTAAAAAAAATCCTCTTGACAAAGAAGTGTGAATTTCAGGGAGACAAGCCTGATAAAGGATAAAGATTTGTGTTTGTTTCATTTGTTTAGATTAAGGGCCTTGTACCTCTGCAGTATAGTTCTGTCATAATTAGGTGAGTTTTGCCCCAGTTTAAGGAAAATAAAGCAAGCACAAAATAACAGGACAGCAACTCTGTGGGACTGAGAATCACAATGGGTTTTGAACAAGCTCTTTGAGGTCAAAAATGTAACTTTCTCACTGGTAATACTCATCAGAACTTCAGTGCCTTCACCAGGCTACACAGAGGTCATGGCCCAGACTTCTGTATGGCTCTTTGTTGTATCTGCCTGTTATGACTACCACTAAAAATCGAAAGAGAAACTGAGCCATCCCTTTGCTGGAGATCATAACTGTCCACTAAAAAAGGACGCTTAAAAATTCTGCTCCTGGGCACTTGAGGGCATTTCACATTTCAGCCGCTCACAATTTATATTTATTTGAAAAATTGTGTTGCTCGGCAGTCTTTTCTAATAGCAATATAATGGTATTGCAGCTCGAATTTAATGGTACACTATTACACTTCAGGGCAACCACAGCACCAGTGTATCAATTCTGGGGTGAGTCAATGGTGAAAAAGCAATATTGAGGTCATATTTTTCCTCTTTCTGTACATCAGTGAGACAGAGGTATAGGACTTTTGGCAGAAATGTAAAAGATTATTTTTCAGTGATCTAGTTTTATTCCAGACAAATTTCCCTATCTCTAACTTGAAGGTCTGCAGTTCTACCTTGTTCTGTTTTCTGACAGGAGCTGTCACAGGGATATCAGAAGAGTTACCAACAAAGCAATAAATGGCATGATCTTCTACCTCATTTGCCTTTGTTTTTGATATAACTTCTCAGCATTCCTTGAAACTTATTTTCTTTCACAGATAGAGTGAACATGAGGTTGACACAACACATTGTAGAAAGCAGTAAGACTTTTGTTGGTTCAAAAGCCCAGTTTTAATCCAGAATTTTTTTTAAAAATGTCATCTCCTTTGCTATTAAACTTTGGGGTTTGCAGCTGAAAGACATGTCATTTTTAAATTGGGATCCAATTAGATGTCTTCCATGTTTTGCTGTAGGGGTTCTTGCTTCAATATCTCATTTAGGGAGAAAAGGCATCAGATCATAAAATTGGCCATGCTGGATCATACCAGAGGTTCACTCAAGTCAATATTCCCTTTCCAATACTTCCCAAAAGCTGATATTAAAGCAAACCAGAATAACAAGCAGAACTGTATACATTTTTCTGTTGCACACTTAGAGCCTTGAACAGTTTTTGCCTAGGAAATTTCTTCAGCTAGTGTTTGCATGTTTCTATTTAGCAGACTTAGGTGGATTTTTCTTTTATTTCTTTATGCGACAATTTCTTGAATCCATGTAAACTATGAACTGTTAAAGAAACAGCAAGTTTTTCTACCATGTTATATTTATCTGACAATCTATACACATATTTCTGTGTGTGTGTATATATATGTGTGTGTGTGTGTGTGTGTATATATATATATATATGTATAGGTGTAGGTATAAATAAATACTATAAAATAGCAGTTACATATGAAACAGAAAAGGATTGCATATTATTGCCACTGCTGCAATAGTCTTCTTCACAGAAAATTAAAAAGAATAGCAAATTCTCAAGGCAAACACATGCCCAAAAAGAATCACAAATCTCTACAGGTTTGACAAACTGCGTTACCTTGTACTGATCTGCATGTAGATGTTTAGCTTGGGAAAGCAGTCATCACTATTCAGAGACACACAGAGAAGACATATTTTTGTAGTCTAGAGATTAAAGTCCTTATCCAAGTGGCTAAAGATCATCAGCTGCTGTCAAGAGCATTCTAATTAATTGTATTTTTAAAACTTATCAATGGATAGCATAACGGAACAGTCTTACAAAGAGATAAGGTATTTACTTTTTCAGAAGAATACGAAAGTGGAAGTCTGCTTTATTTCTTTTCACTCTACAGGATTTGCTGCCTAATTGCTGAGCTTCAAAGGCAGGGATACCTAAGTACTAACACAATAGAAAGCTATGATATTCCTCTGATTTATCACAGCAAAAATAGTTTTTGTTGGCACAAGACTACAGGTCTGTATAACTGACAGTGGAGGGTCTCTGAAATGAGTACAGAAGTCAAAACTGTGTAACAACACCCAGGCTTTTTTTTATTATTTGTGACTGATTAAATTTTTAGAACACTTGCAAACCTTAAGTGGGAAGTCCCGTGGAGGGGAGAGATCATGGAAAGGAAACAGGGGAAAGGATGAATGAAAGGGTTAAGTGGACTGAAAGCTGATGATGAGGAGGAATACTGCACTGCACATCACCCACCTCCCTGCATCAAGACCTGGTAAACTTTTAACTCCACTTCAGACATTCCTCTTCAGAAGGACTGAAGCTCTCAACACCACAGCTCCGAGTAATGTAAGCACAAGTTTTCGGAATAGCAATTTTAGCCCTAAAGGACATTTCTCTGTTAATTTTTTCTATGTGCATTGGTACAAGTACTAATAAGAAAAAAGGATTAAGCTTTTATTTAGACAATTAAACATTAATTAAAGTAACAATAAACCATTCATTTCAAACACAAGGGATACTGTTCCCTTTTGCACCAACAACATTTTGAGTGTAATGTTATCAAGAGAGAAGATTTCTATCTGATAGGTATAAAATAAACAAAAGCAAAGCAAAATTAAATGTAATTAGATTTTATTAATAAAAAATAAACTAAAATCTACATATAAAACCAGTGAAGTTATTATGAATTTCTAATTTTTGTTGTAATGATCCCACGCCTCCTTTTTTTCAAATATCTTCCCTGATTCTGTAATTGTGTCATGCCACCACAAAGACATCCATTTAATCAAAAGCCTTTTGCACCTGAGACCCTGCTAGTCAATATGTAGTAAACAACCCATGTCTTCCAATCTGAAGTTGGGACACTGTGTTCCAGAGAGATCCATTGATCTCAAATGGCAGAGTTAGTCTTCTTTTGTGAAAAGAATCTTTCAAATAAAGCTACTTGAGTGTTTGAAGGTGTGAGCACTTTGATGTTTCAAAGCCTCAATTATTTAGGTACCACAGAGCTGAGCATTGTGTATCTGCCAAACTCTAGTTTAAAAAGCTCAGATGGCTAAGATGTCATGTTCTTTTCAAAGTCTTCTGGTGACTGAAATTAAGAGAAAAGCCCTTTCATTTCAGTGACTCCTAAGGTTCTCTCAGCATCCACTCTGTTGTGCTTCAGCATGACACCATTAAATGCTTGCTTGCAATTTGAGTACATTGTCAACAGAGCAGATGGATTCTAACTAAGGAAGTGGTATTTATGCTGATAGACTGTGGTAAAAGAAAAATAAACAAAAAATGCACCCCCCACCCCCCTCCAGCTTTTGGTGTATCTTCTTAAGAGATAAGATTCAAGTGCCTGGTTGAAAAGCAGTTTTCCTCATACCATCGCCTTTAATAATTAATTCAGTTTTGCCACCAGGATTGTGTAAAAGCAAGTGTTTACCTCCCCTCAATTTACTACAGTTGAGACAGTAATTCCATCTGTGGTGCATCATGCTGCTTTCTCTTACTATTAACCTGTTATTATTCCTACACAGGCTCCTGCACTGAGCTGAACGATGGTAATTCAGCAAGATCTGACCCATGGAGCAAAATGTGGTATCCAGACAGAAATGAGATCACCCTCTAAATTAAATGGTTGAATAAAAGCAGTTGGTGGAGGGAGGTAAAGAACAGGTAGTAAATTTACAGGTGGTATTGTGAGTGTGAAGACACAGGTTGAACTCAACTTTTAGGCTCATAACTGAGGCATTTAGGCTAGAATGCTTTAGAAAAATTACTTTCTGCTACTTTTTTAGCTGATGGAAAGCTACAGGAACCTCTAGGGTGATTCAGATCCAAGCAGAGTAAATTGTCACTTCAGGAAATATATTTTTCTATTTGGTCATAAAAATGGAATAAGGTACTAAATGCATTGTCTTAGCTAAGAATCTAATATTCAATGGAATTAACATTTGCCTTTGTTTTTGTTCATGAAATAAGATGTGCTTTCCCTGATTAAAAAGAGGAAATAATATGAAGAAAGAAGTAAAAGACAGGTGGAAGTGTTAAAGATATAAGAAGTGAAAGACGTAAAAGCCACAAACCCTTTACAGATCAGGGTGGAGTCCAGCTGTTTTGGGAACAAAACAGCAGCAGATCTGAAAAGACAGATTACTCAGTCACTCCCTGTCATAGGATTTTTGGTATTTTTCTTTGAAACATCTTGTGAACAGCCATTGGATGGACCACCAAAGTATTGGGTTTGCATGGCAAGGTTTTGGTAGTGCAGGGGCCATGGGAAGGGCATCTCTGAGCTGCCAGAAGCTTCCCCCATGTCCAATGAATCCGATGCCAGCTGGCTCCACAGCCAGACCCACCGAGCCCACCAGTGAAAGCAGTAGAACCTTCAGGATAATGTTTTTAAGAAAAGGAAAAAAAGTGCTTTGTAATGGTAACTACAGCCAGAGAGTGAAGTGATAACATGTGCGAGGAGCAGCCCTGCAGACACCCAAGGCAGTGCAGAAGGTGGGACAGGATCTGCTCCAGGCCCTGGAGCTCAGATTCCCCTGCAGCCCCTGGAGCAGCCCATGGTGAGGCAGCTGTGCCCCTGCAGCACAGGGAGAGCATGGGGGGAGCAGAGATCCAACTCAGCTCCTGGAGGAGCCCAGGCTGGAGCAGGGGGATGCCCAAAGGAGGCTGTGAACTCATGGTAACCCTGTGCTGGAGCAGGATCCTGTGGAGGGAGGAGCCCAGGCTGGAACAGGTTTCCTGGCAGGACTTGTGACCTCATGGGTGACCCTCACTGGAGCAGCCTGTTCCTGAAGGACTGATCCTGTGGAACAGACCTGTGTTGGAACACTGATGAAGAATTGCAGCCTGCAGCAAGGACCCACGTTGAAGCAGTTCATGTAGGACTGTCTCCCATGGGAGAGACCCTACTCAGGAGCAGGGAGAGAGGGTGAGGAGTCCAAGCCCTGCTGAGGAAGCAGCAGGAGACAGAGTATGTGATGGACTGACTACAGCCTCGATTCCTTGCCCCCCTGTGCCTCTGGGAGGGAAACAGCAGGGAACTGAGGGGGGAAGTTGAGCCCAAGAAGAAGAGAGAGGTAGGGGGAAAGTGTTAACAGCATTTGAGTTTTTTTCTCATTGTTCTAACCTGAAATGCTTGGTAATAAATTAAACTATTTTTTACCTAAATTGAGTCTATTTTGCTTGTGACAGTAACTGGTGAGTAATCTCCTGTCCTCATCTCAACCCATGAACCTTTTGTTATATTTTCTTTCCCTTGTCCAGCCAAAAAGAGTGACAGAGTGGCTTTGGTAGGTACTGGATATCCAGACAGGATCAATATTGTTGTGGCGCAGGCTAGCAAGCTGTCCTCTCCTAATGTCATATCAGCATTCTATTTTCATACACAGGGCCTTCCACTTTTGTGCTCAGTGAGTGTTTGGTTTGTGGGTGGAGAACTGGGGTTTAAAGCATGAATCCGCAGTGTTGCACCTTGGCAGCTGAACACAGATGTATGGAAAGACAGATTTTTTTTTCATTGTAACAAAACTACTATTTGTTGACATTTTTAAAAGTACTTATCTCTCATGTTCATGACATTATCCTCCCATGTAAATGCAAAATACTTTTTTTTTTTTTTTTTTTTGACTAAATTTCCCCCAAGAGAGGAGAGAAGAACAATGTCCACAGATGCAGAATATAAACCACAAAGTGTGAAGTTATTAGATCCCATTTTCTTGAAATAAAGAGCTTTTTACTTCAGGTTAGGATGTGGGTACACAATTACTGGGTGTGGAGGTTTTCAGTGGAAGAGACTCATGTCAACTGAGAGTTGCAGAATTCACCAGGGACACTGTAGGAATTAGAAACCTTACATAAGAGACTGTGAACTTCCTTGCAACTTTGAGATAAACTGCTTTTATTTCATAATTTCTCCACATCTTCAGCTAAAAGACATGCCAACTTTTTTCCATGCTGACTATTATGTGCTGAACTTTGTTTTGGGTAGCTGTGGTGGTGCAGAACTGTTTTATTAGGTTTTTATAAGAAGTTTATGTTATGGTTCATTTCACTGTATCCCCAATTCTGTATCCCTTTTGTGTTGTCTGTATAACAAGGTGTTTTGTGTCAGTCCTCCCATCCCCCTCGCTCTGGGGCAGCCTGTCTGTCTCTCCAGGGGCTCTCCCAGGTTGCGAAATCTCAGGGAGAGGGCTTCGGGTGATAGGTCCCCTGGGGGAATTCCTTTCCTCTGGATTTTAGTGTTCCGGGGCTTGGGGGTGGGCACACCTTGTTACCCCCTGAATCCCCTGATTTGTTGTCTCGTTGTATCCTCCCTGGATCCTCCCTGGAACCCCTCCCCGCTTATAAGGGGTAGGAGGGAGATTCAAACCCTCTCAGCTCGGAGCTCTGAGCCTCTCTGCTCCTCAGCTCTGGAGCTAATAAACATCTTTTAACCTGCTAAGCTGAGAGCCAGCCTTTTCTCTTTTGCTGCTGTTGCTGTCACGACACAATTGGGTCCAGCTGCTAAGCCGAGAAGCCGAAACGAACTGGAACCTTCTGTGGCTGTGTTGACCTGAGCTAGCCAGAGGTCATCTCCCGCCCGGAGCGGGGACAGAACCAGACATAGGTAGCTGAAAAGTCTTCTGATATTTTTGTTTACTTTTTCCTTATTTTTAATGAAAATATGTATCTTGCAATACATAACCATATTTTTTTTCTTGTTTTGCCTCACAGTCATGATCTTTGTTCTTCCTTTATTTTAAGGCCAAGAGCTGACTAAATTTTCTGTTCAATCAGCCTCCTAACAGTATTTAACCACACAACTTTGAGAGAATTTGACACCTTTCACAAAACCATGTGCTAGGTTACCAGGCAAGCAGAAAGGAACATAACTATTTAGATAATTAGTTAATTTGTATGAGTTTCTCAGTTCAAATAGCTGTAGAAAATTCACTTCTACTTGAAAACACGAGCTGGGGTTTTAACTCAGCTCAGCTTCTTCCTGATGTGTAAGGTATGGGGAGACACCATGACTGACTTCCTTGAAATCTCAGCGAGTACGCAGTGGATGACAATTCAAAAGATAGATGGGCGCTGCAAGTTGTTCCAAGCCCTTATGCTGAGCAACATGATTAATTATCATTGCTTTTTATTGCACAGACAGGTAGGTAGTCACACCATTATGAAGGCAAATTAGATGCACTCTCTAAACTGGGTAGATCAAATGTCTCATTTCAGTGTACTTCCCTTAAAAAAAATCAAGTTGAGAACGCAGATATATCTGTTGTCTCCCAGAAGAAAAAGAAAATCCATACTTTTGTTAGTGAGATAAAGCAGCAGGTCAACATAGTTTTAAATTATTTTTTAGTTGGATTTTAAAATGTAAGGTGGGGACAGAGAGAGAGAAATGAGCAGGAAGATTGAAAAAAAAAAAATAGAGGTGAAAACATAGGAAATAATAGTAATAATAAAATACAAAGCTAATTAATAAGTTAAACTAAATTTAATTTTTCTCATTTATTAAAAGATAGTCAGGTCTTTGATGGCCTATGAAGTCTGGTGTCCAATCAGTTACATTCCCTAAAGATTCCTGGAACATTTTTTAAAGTGAGAAGTAAGTAAATTATGGGTTTGTCTTTTAAATTGTGTTTTATTATGTCATTATTTCAAATAATGTCAGTAACTTGGTACCAGTTTGAATGGTTATGGAACATTTGTAATTCAAGGGGGTGTGATTATCAGTGTATATTCTGGTATAAAAAAGACTTTAGCCAGATTACTTTTTATCGGCTCATGAATTTAGATGCAGTTCCTTTAGCTCCATAACACAGCTGTCTGAGGGTAGATATATGCAGTCCTTCAGACTGGTTGCCATTGAAAACTTGTAATGTGTGCCTTGATAGTTTGCATTGGGAGGAACTCTACTGGTTCATGGGTAAAGATATTTAAAAGGAAATTAAAAAAAAAGAGTAGAACTGAGAATTTAGTCAGACCACCATTTCATTAGCTAAGATCTTTTTTTGAGTCTCATCCTGTGGACTAGACATGCTGGTCAATAACCTGAAGACATTGGGTAGACTTAATGCAAGTTTTAGCTTCTTACCCAAACAAATAAAACCTGTACTCTGACATAAAACCATTAATTTAAATGCCAAATTCATTCTTTACACTTAATGTGTTTGCATTTAGATTCTAAAACCATTTGCAAAGTGAGGCGGGCAGAAGCAAAGGTTGGCAAAATTCATAGTGCCAGCAATTTTCCATCCATTGAAGATTAAATGCTGCACATTCTGTATACACCTATGTGACTATCACACATAGCACAATAACTCAGCAACTTCAAATTATTTAATTGGCAAGCTGCATGACTCTGAAAAAAGCCAGAGGAATAATGCAGAAGTTACTCATGTGAACTTGGTCAAAGAGTTTTTAAAAGATGACAAAAAAAGCCTTCTTATGAAGGAAGACACAAATCATGCTTCTGGTTATTGTAGATTAGAGTTTGTAATATAATGTATACATTTCTGTCAGGACAGAGCTGAATACAGGCACAACTTACTGACTGATCTAGTGGAGGTGGACTTTGTCAGCTGAATGCTGAGAGTAAAAGACTCCCTTATTAGACACAGATGAAGATTAGGAACTAAAGGGCAGAGTTTAGGGGAAAAAAAAAATGGGGCTAGGAGGCTAGGATTTATTTCAGCAGGGTAAATAAGTTTAGAAAATAAATATCAGAGTACTATGAAGTGAGAGAAAGGAAAGTTTTAATGATTTCTTGCAGCTCCTGAGCAGCCTCTGCTGTTGTAGGATATTGACACATTCACAAGAAATTTTGAGAGGTCATTTACTCAGTATTCTGGGAACTAGCTTGGACATAGCTTCATGTCAGTGACGACTACAAAGCTTACAGTGTTTTTAATGAAAGGAAGGAAGAAATAGAACACAAACTTACTCCTTTCTCTCCTGACATGGGTGGAAAAAGTTGTAAAAGAACTCCTTATTTCATGTTCTCACAGAAAGGTAGAACTAGTTTAATGTACTGTAATGCAGAAAGAGAAGGTGGAATGATCTCTAGTTAATGCTGAGTTATACGATTTAACAAGATTATTATGATCACCAATTTTTGATAAATGCAATAATACTTGTTGAGAAGAGCTGACTCTTTGAGGCAAGACTTGTGAACTGGCATCTTGGTGTCTGTTGGGAGGTCTCAATGTGCATCTCAGAAAACTTTATAATTCCTTCCCCTGCTGTTAAATGTTATTTAACTTGCTTAAAAAACAAGTTGTGTATCATTTATTTTGTCTCAGGTGAGTATAAAATTGTGCAGATGCTAAATGCTTGGAATATATTAACTACAGCTTGCAAGGATCCACAGAATTGATTGATGCCTTGGCCAAACATTAGACTGATGTCACATAAAATAAATAAAATAATAATAATAATAATAATAATAATAATAATAATAAATGGGAGGTTATTGTTGTGTTTTGGGATTTGTTTTATGTTTTAGGTTTCTACATCTTGTTTGTTGGTTGGTTTGTTTCTGTTTTTTGGGTGGGGTTTTTTTGTTTATTTTTGTGGGGTTTTGTTTTTTAATTAGTGTGGAAAAGCTACTGAATTTGTAGGAAAGAAGAACCTCTCTTAACAGGAGCCCAAGGGGACAGAAGAGTTTGAAGGGAGCCTTGTCTACAGTGGAACAAATGCAGAGAAACTTTTCCCCTATTCTTTGTCCTCTAAGACCCACCCTGTAGCAGCAGTAAAAGAAATAATACAAACCAGGGTGTTGTTTATGTGTTGTTGGTACAGCATTGTGCAAATGTAAAGTGCTATGCACGTGTGATTATTAATATCATAAGGTGAGTTCCTCCTTGCATAAAGGAGAAAAATTGCATCAATATGATTGCTGTGTCCTGAGTCTCTGGGACTTTTAATTAATACACTAAGACTGAATCTTAATGTAAAGTACTGGGACCTTTATGGGCTGCATCCACCTTTGCTGTGGCCTACCCACATCTTTTGACCAGTTTATTATCCCATAACTTAGCACTTTCATTTATGCATCTTGAGTCTGGTGTGTCTCAACTCTTCCTTTTTCCCTTTTATTTTTTAAGTATTTTCTTCATTCAGAATGCATTTGCATACAGACTTAACTGTAAACACAGGCTGATATCCCATTGTTACCAGTGAGATTTAGGCATTTTCCAATTTAGTAGTTTGCTGAAGAAGAATGATCTACAAAAACACAGCATCCCAGTTACTTAATAAAGCTAAACAAAAGAGTGTTAGAGTAGAATTCCTCATCCATTAATTCTATTCACTTGCAACTGACAGAAAAAATAATATAAAATCAAACAGCTTTTTTTATTTCCCCAGTAAAGGTAACTTGATGCCACCTGTAGAGTAATGTGTAATCAGTGAAGCTAAGAAGTACTTTGATATGATACTGGAACATGAGAAATTCACATTTCATTTCCCTTGTAATTACTAGCTCAAATGCTGATTCTTTTTAAAGTGAGTTTGTTTCATTTTGGGTTGTTTTGTTAATTTTTTTTTCAATCTATAGGGTTTATTATTATTATTACTATTATTATTACTATTATTATTACTACTATTATTACTATTATTATGTTTGTTTGTTTGTTTCTCAACTGATGCATTGACTGAAACACAAGGAAGTCAAGTGATTTGCCCAGGTTTGCCTTCCAGCAAACAAAGATGTGAACCTCTTAAATGTAGGTAAGCTTAGCCATTAAACATCAAATGAACTCTTCATTTTGTTAAGCACTGTGTGTAGCCATAGTTAAATGACAAGAAGAAATGACTGTGCCTCAGCACTGATTGGCAGCAGGCCTCAATCATTATTCTGGCAAGGATCTTCAGGAAGGCATCACTTTGTAGCAAATCTGGAAGGTTTGAATGGGATTGTTTCAGATTGGTTTACCAATAACTGTCATGCCCAAAATCTGAACACAAAAAGAATTCATCACTGGTGCCAATCACACACTCTGTGCCAGCCTCAATTCCCATCCTGGATAGTCTTTATCCACACTAATGCTTCAAACAGAATCACCAGGTCAGAGCATTTAAGAGGAAAAAATGGTACAAACCACCATGAACAAGACTGGAGTTTCCTCTGACATTTAGGGAGAGGCCTTTGGTTTTGTTTCAGAGAACATAGGTTCCACTGGGTCATGCTGCCCATGGTACTGAAATATCTGAATAGAGCGAGAAAAAGCAATAATTTCAGATGATGATTAGTGCAAAGATTCCTGCTGATAGAGCGGACAAATACTTAGGCACATAAATTTATGGCAATAACAAGGTCCAGGGCCCTGTTGTTATCATATTTGAGCACTAACTGGGAGGTAGGAAAATATAAGAAATGGAGCCACCAAGAGAATATATGCAATTTTCAAGGTCTTATGGGAAGTTTTCTGTTAAAATAGAGTTTGAAATATATATGTTGCTGCCATGCTAGAGCAGCAATAACCAGTAGATACATTCCAGAAAAGGACAAACCTTACATGCAGGGTCATATTGAAGATACAGTGAAGGAGTCTATTCATCATGGAAGTAGCTGGAATATAAATTAACTTTAGAAAGCATTGACTGTATTTCAGCCCTACGTGCCATAGTAAATATAGAAAATAAGATTTTTATCTATTAAAAAAAAAAAAGTAAACATGGGAAAAATTTTATAGGTATTGGAGACACATTATTTCCAATAGACACTTTCTGAATCCAGACACTATCAGGAAAATAAAGACCAATACTACTTAGATCTTAGAGCTGCTTAACCATGACATCTGATTTTCCCTTTTTTTCACCTTGTGAAGAGACCAGAGGGGTTTTTTCTCTTCTATGTGCTACAATAACATGACATAAACCCCAAAACAGAACACTGTAAGCACTGACCAGACTGTAGCAAAATAATATGATAGAGAAAAGTAAAGATGGTTTTGTACAAAATATACTGAAAATGAAATTTTCAGTCCTCCAAAAATAGTTAGAGCTGATGGGGTTCACAAACTCATAAATTTCCACTATCAGCAGAACCCTCAAGGAATGAATCACTGACAATGTGGAAATGACACTGATTCAGCCTTCTTAATTTGGCACTTTCTTTGGAAAAAATGAGAACAGCATCATCAGCAAGAAATTTGCTTCTTTAGGGCCTAGGGCTTTGAGGGACAGTGGATATCTCACACTACATTTATGTATTTGTATATAAATGTCTATTTCTACTAAGGACAAGGAATTGATTTTGAAAAAACCCTGTGGGTTTTAGGTTTTGGGTTTTTTTCTGAGCCTTGTATATTTCAGTCCTTCTAGCTCATTTATATTTTGTCTAACAAGATGCAATAACAGTATTGACATATCACTAAGAAGCAATAAAAGCAGGGGAAAATGAGTCAGGAGCTGAGCCTGTCAGCAAGAAGGGCAATCTAGTGATGGAACTAGGACCAGCCACAAGCAGTGAATCCCAGACAGGTGCAAAGGGAAGAAACACATCTGAGGGTAAGCCAGAATCCCAGTCAGCAGGTCAGGGTCAGCACTGTTAACAGCTGGGGCACAGGCATGCCTGCAGAGTAGCTCAGACAAGGAAAATCTCAGTCAACAACTGCAGCTGCAAAGCCAGAGAAGAGGCCCCAAATGAGTCTTCTCACAGCTTCTTCTTCTGAAAAGGAAGTAGCTACCAAATCAGTGTTCCCAAGGAAATGTTTATTCAGCAACAGAGTCTGCTTAACGTTTTCTTTTAAGTTGGCCATGTGCCACATTAGCATGTATCACAGCAAATCAAAAGTTTCTTACTCCAGTTCCTTGATTTCCTATTGTGTTGTTTGAAAAATATCACAACAGCTCATTTAGAGCTGAGAGATGAAATAAAGAAGTAGTAGAAAGGTAAAAATACACAAAACTATTTTGCTGTTGGTGTTGTGGTGGGCTTTTTGATTAGTTAGGTGCTGTGTATTTATCTGCCTTGTGATACGTATCCAAATTCATTTCACAGTTTTGAGATGTGGACATTGGGCCACAAAAACTTGTGTCCCACAACAAGTGGCTATCTAAAACACTCTCTTTCTGGATGAACAGTCCTCCATTTTAAAACTTATTCCAGCTCACTTCAAATGAAACTGTTGCCCAAGACTGTGGAAAAAAAATTAAGCAATGTGAGAAAATTCACAGTGGCAGTAAGCCACGTAACTGCGAAAACAAATCCTCAGAAAGATTTCTGGTATAATCTCCTAACTGAGACTTACTTTCTCATGATCCATTTTTCCCTTCTTTTTTTTTTCTCTTTAAATAAAAAAGAAACTTTTATTAATGAAAGAGAAAATAGTTTGCCGGCATATATTTTGCAAGGAGTTGTTAAAAATTACGCAGGTAAAATATCCTTATATTTATTAGTAGTGGGGATTTTCCTGAGGCAGCTAAATTAAAAAAAAAAAAAAACAAAAAAACAAAAAAAAAAAACAAAAAAAAAAAAAAAACACCAACTTTGAAATTATAAAAATAATGAAGAAAAAAATCAGGCCAAAAATTTGTCTGAGCTACTAACTATTGTTGAGAACCTCCCTTTATTCATTTGAATGAATAATCATTTACAGAATCAATTCCCATGAAATTGTAGAGAAGTTATAGGGGACAACCAATATGTCATTTCTGCTTAATCAGAAAGTTTTTGGATGATTCTAATAGAATGATTCCCTCCATGTTTCAATAGTAGTAATTTTTACATGGCTGCAGAGAGCCTGAGTAATCCATAGGTTTGGAGGTAAAGCGATGTGGACATCTAAAATAACATTATAGACCAGGAATACAAGATTATTTGAAATCAAAGGTGCTTGTCTTTATGGCTGAATCCAAAATAACCATGAGTCAAGTGATAGCCACGTGTCTTAGTTTTGAAACACAGTTGTCTGCCAAGGAAAGCTAGAGCCTCCCTTGGAATGGAGAATGTAAACCCCCCTCCCTCCAAATTATTATAATTTGCAATTAGGGGCTTTCAGGCAGAGACATGGGAATAGGAGTAACAGTTCTTTACAAGGAATACTAAAAAAAAAAAAAAAAAAGAAAAAAAAAAAAAAGGAAAATACAAATGTAGTAGTGTAGTAGTGAAAAAAAAAAAAAAAAGCAAACAAACAAACAAGAAACAAAACCCCCCAAACAACAACAACATTACAACATAATAAAAAAAAAAAAAAAAAAAAAAAAAAAAAAAAAAAAAAAAAAAAAAAAAGGCAAGGAAGCAAACAAAAAATCCTGGAAAAATCCTGACAGAGTCCGGGAATACGACCTGGCACCCTGCTGGTCAGGGTGTTGGAAGCAGACCAGTTAAGTCCTCCTGGAGTAACAGATGTGGTTCTGTGGAGCGGAGATGGTCCTGTAGAAAGTCCAGTGGTGACGAGATGGGTCCAGTATTCCTCTGGGAATCCAGTGGAACACCAGATACCTTGTGTCCTTCAGTCCCAGTTTTTATCTAGCTGGGAACAGCTGTCTCCTCCCCCACTGGGTGGAGCATCTCACAATGGGATGATGGAATGTGTCATGTCATTGGTGGGCCCTAATGGCCCATTATCAGAAGATGTCCCCCTGGAGGATGGACAGGTGGTGAAAGAGATAAGAAACACTGCCCCACCTGGTTTTAATGGCTGGGCCATTATCAGAAGGCATCCGCCCCCCTCCCCTCTGGAGTTACAAGAGAAGGATAAAACATCTCCCAAAAACAGTTTTCAACAGATGAAACAGAACACATATTTTTAGGTTTCATAATCCAATACGCCATGGTAATGAGGTGCATATTGGTATTATAAAGCAGGATTCAATAAATCTGATCATGATACCTGAGTGAGGGATAGGGCAACATTTTCTAAAATCTTTAGGTATATTTTGGGATCTTGTTGGTAGGTTGTCACAAGTATGGGGGCCTGGCATGTGTGATAAAGTAAAGATCTTGTTTTGCATAGTTTTGTTTTGTGGAGGTAGAAAACAGCTACAGGAGTGTTTTCCTCCATCAGGTGAAATGATTGTGATGCATTCGTGATAGAAGTTCTCAGGGCGGAGGGGACCTGCTGCCACCTCACTGAGCTCTGTGTAGGACACAATGCTGCCCGAACAAAGGAATTTAATCCACTAATTTTGGTGGTTAAAATACAGACTAGCTCTTAAATCCAGGTCTCTCTTAAATAGTGCTCTCCTAACTAGCCAATGTGTCCTTCAATGGTCTCTGATGTGAAATTCCGTCACTTCAGCTGGAGAGGCATATGGCATGGTCACAGGTAGGTTTTATTTTCACATTTCATAGCATCAGAAAATGTTTGGGGTTGGAAGGGACCTTAAGGACCATCTTGTTCTGATACCCCTGACACGGGCAGGAACAATTTCCAGTAGACTACATTACTACAAATCCCATCCTACCTGGCCTAGAACACTCCCAGGGATGGGGCAGTCACAGCTTCTCTGGGCGATCTGTGCCAAGGCCCCACCCTCACAGAGAAGAAATTCTTTTTAACCTCCAATGTAAATCTACCCTCTTCCTTTTTATGGCCATTCCCCTTTGACTTTATCACAACATGCCTTTCCAAACCCTTCCTCCTTTAAACCAGTTTCCTCAACAAAGAATTTAATCCACAGAATCTGAGATCTGTGCCAAGCCCATATGTTTCAGTTTCTGCACAGGTTCTGTAATGGCCAGGTATTATGTTGGATACTTGCTGCACCACATTGTCCTCAAAGCCTGGTCTCAGTTAAGTGAAGTCCAAGGGTATACTCTGCATGACTAATTTCAGAAAGGTAGTTTATGCCCTGGAGACCATGCTCCCAGAGGTGGCTTGTTGGGAGAAGGGCTCAGATACTCATAAAAGAGGGGTAGCTTCAAACATTCTTCTGTCCTCCATGTATTTTTTTCCTGATATAACTCTCATTAAATACACTTTCTTGATACAGTGAAAATAGTATGGCTATGTCCATCTGTAGTAGAGACCTCATCCTATTTTAAGATCTAATACCCATGCTACCTACTTCAGGGAAACATACCTCAAGAGTTTTTAAAACAGAAGGAAAATTGAATGTTTACAGGCAGTTGTTATACAGATGATGCTCCTTTTTATACAGTGAGGTTACACATTTATAAAAGATTTAGTATAAAATTTCCTCTCTTCCTCAGGGTATGCTGAGACCTAAAACTTCCACCATTAAGAAAAGAACGTGTAATGTTATGAAACAATTTTCCTTTTTAGTGTTTGTTGTTGAAATTATTCTAGTTTATATGAGAACTGGAGAACAAGAGAAGTAGAGAGAGGCAGATGGTCAGAAGAAGCAGGCAGGCACAGAGGCACATTTCCATGGCCTAGATGCTTACTTATCTGTGGGACCTGGGGGTTCCACAGTCTCTTTTGCAATAAATTATAATTATGTGAGGGTTGGTTTCCTGTGGGAATGAGGCAACATGATCAACCAATTGGTCTTAGGTGTATCTGAGTCTCCCACGATTTATCTGAATTTCTTGACTGTTGAAAAGTGATGGTCTCAGGACAATTATGTTTCCACAGATGATGATGATTAGTAATAGCAATAGTAATAGTAATAACAACAGAGAAAACAGATGAGATAATTGCAGTAGCTAGATGGAACACAAGTATATTTTTACCAAGTGAAGTCTTCACTGTGGAAGTCAAATACAACCCTTGTCACCATCAAAACAAAGTTCATAGAATAGAATATGGAGTTGAAAAGTACAAACAAGGATCATTGAAGTCCAATTCCTGGCCCTACACAGGACACCCCAACAAATCTCACTGTGTGCCTGAGAGCATTGTGCAAATACTTGAATTCTATCAGGTTTCATGCTGTGACCACTCCCCTAGGAGACAGTCCTAGTTCTCAAGCACTCTCTGGATGAAAAATTTTTTTCTAATATCCAACCTAAACTGCCCCGACATAACTTCAGCTCATTCCCTGGGGTCCTGTTGCTGTCACCACAGAGCAGAGATCAGTGCCTGCCCCTCCTCTTCCCTCACAAGGAATCTGTAACTGCACTGAGGTCTCCCCTCTGTTCCCTCTTCTGCAGCTGAACAGACAAAGCAACCTCAGCCAATCCTCATCTGCTTTCTCCTCAAGCTCTAGTCCTCTCAAATGCTAGTAAACCATTAAGACAAATGGTTTCAACATCTACTGGTTAAATCTACTCCCTGGATTTGCAAATACTCAGCTTTTAATGGCAAGAATGCAGAAATGAATAAATACACCCTGTCTCAGGGTGCAGACATCTCAGTGGCTGCTTATGTTGGTATTGTCACTAAAAAGCAGAAATCACTACAGGTCACCCATAGGGGCAGAAGAAAAAGTACTATTGCAAGTAGATAGAAAGATAACAGGAAATTTTAATAGAATACGGCACAAAGTCATTCAATAAAATAGGCACAGATCTACTGGAAATGAGACTGCTTTAGCTGCAGTGTTTGTGACTGGCATTGGTGTACCCTCACTGTTTCCCCTTCCAGATAACCCTCCTAACTTTATGTCAATTTCTCTTAATAGTTTGATTTTTGTTGTAGTACAGAAAGTCATGAAATGTCTCAAATAGCCAGTTATGGAATAACCTATGAGATGGTTCCTTGACGTCACACCTCACTGGGGTTCCTCTGGCTAGCTCTCGACCCCGTGCGATTACAGGAGTGGGGAATGGTGTTTCCTCGGCAAAGCCTTAAGAGATACTGAACCTTAGGAGTTGAGGATCACAAGCTCCTGTTTCCTTGGTGGTGTCTGGGACAGAGGCAAAGGATGAGAGGAGGCTTTTCTCCCAGGATAAACCACAAGGTTTATTGTCAAGGAAATCCAAGGGCGAAGAGCAAGGAACATATGAGCGCAGGGGATTATAAACTAAGGGAGGGGGGGCGGGAGGGGGTTAGTGGGGGTGGATACAAACTGACAACCAATGGGACACAACCATGGGAAGAGTAAAGGGAGGAGAATACAGTGTGGGAACCAACAGATTCACAGGTTATGGGGGACTGTATTCCTGAGTCCAACAGAGCCTTGAAGGAGGGTTGATAAACTGGGAACATTCTGGATGGAGGGGTAGGGATTACAGTGATGGAGGGGTAGAGATTACAGGGAGGATTTGAGAGTGGTGGGCAGGGTTTAGATGATTGGCAGGGAAGATGCTGGAAAGGGAGGAGGGGTTTGGAGTTAAAAGGGAACAAATGGGAGGATACAAACTTCAGAGGCAAACCGTCAACATAGGGAACGTGGGGGAAACAGAACAAACCAATTAGTGAAATACAAGAGTTCCTACTAACAGTCATGATGCTGACAGCCTGAAATCATGTATGAGACTTTCCAGAAGTTGAAACATAAATGCTGTTAACTCATACAAAGTGTACTTTGAACGCTTTTTATGTTCCATATTCAACTGAGACTAGCAATTATATTATTTCCATTTTTTGTTTAAAATAAATTTCAGTTCTCTGTGTTATATATCTGGTAGGGTTTAACCCTTAGTGTATTTTCTATATAATATCCAAAACATTTTTCACACTTTGGATGTCACAGTATAGGGGTATTTGTTTATGTTTGTGTGCATGTACATACACACAACATCTCTGACATCTCTGTGGAGAAAGGGATAAGCACTAAAGGGTTCCAAAATGCAAGAGTTAGTATTACCTATAAAACCCATAGTTTGACTCATTATGCAGATAGATTTTGAGTGCAACCAATGTGGAAAAAGTCTTTCTTGTTCCTAAAATTAAACTTTTAAGATGGGAAAAAGATCATTCCATTCCCTCAAAATAGCCAAATAGACACACACACACACACACACACACACACACACACACACACTCTCTCTCGCTCTCTCTATCAGATGTGTTTTCACCTCCAACTCACAGTGAGAAAGAGGCTTTTGGGCTTATTATATATGTAATGTCTGAAGCTGGATTTAGCATTATGTCTGCATCAGATATATATTTATAAGCACATATATACAAATACACATGTATGTAAACATTATGCCAGACACATGCACACGTGTCACATAGACACATACATATCATATGAACATCCTCATACATACATTAAGATTTCACCTCCAAAAATTATTACCTTCATTCCTTCTTTTTTAAAAACTCACTTTTAAACTACAGATTGTTGCTTACAATGAAGGGGGTATGTAAATGAAGAAAACAGATAATTTAATTTTTAAGATGGATAAAGAAAAACAGCTGAAAAATGTTGGAGAAAAAAGAAATAAAACAATTAATCTTTTCAAGTCTCTAGATTTGAGAGGCTGCTGGCTGGACTGAAAGAGGGAAGAGCTCATTTTCAGGGAACATATATGATGTCCTTAAATTATAACTCCTGAAATACATTATTTTAAGAACCATTATTTGCTGTGTGTGTAATATTCTTTTATTATTTATGGTCAGGTGGTTTTTAATTGGAAGTAGTCTGGATGCCTTCCAAAGGGGTTGGTACCACTTGTAATGAGTCTTTGACTGATAATCAAAGAACACATATTTAATTATATGCTCGTATTTTGCTTGTGTTTGAAGGGGGATCTGGGGAAGAGTTCATCAGCATTCTTTGGGTAATGCCTTGAAATATTCTCAGCATCCCATTCTGCAAAAGCACCTCTCTTTTGCAGTAGAGTAAATGGTTTATATTGCTTGTGTTCCTCTTTTTTTAGGCTGCCAATTTATCTAAACTATAATGTTAATAATAATAGTAACAGTAATGAAAATAAGAGTAAGAGTAAATAATAATAATAATAATAATAATAATAATAATAATAATAATAATAATAATACCACCTACATTGACTTGCCAGCACACTTGTGAACTTTAATGACAATGTTTTCTTTGAACATTGGATTTCTTTTTCTTTCTTCTTTTCTGTAGCAAATAGGAAAGGATATTATTTAATGCACTTACTGCTAAGAAAAATCTTCCTGCCTCTGTTATGAGTCCAGACTAATTTCTTGCATTGTGCTCTGCATTATTTATTTTCGTTATAATGGTTTGTTCAGCAACCCCTGTTCTCCTGAGAAATGTTGTGTTCAAAGATTTGTCCCTACCCCTCTTCCCTGTCGATCCTCCCATATTCCTCCCAGTCCCCTCCTACAGGCCCTGTCTGTCATTCGATTGTTCCTCCCAGCTTCTAGAAAGTTTGGGTAAGGACATTGAGTGATAGGGCAGGAGCCAAGGAGGTTCCTCCCTTTATGTTCTCATTGGTTTCTTTGAAAGTCCCTCCAACCCTGTTCCACTCCCCCGTTGTCCCTCATTGGATGTTGATTTGTCCCCTCCCTTAGTCCCTCCCCTGCATTTAAACCCAGAGCTCATAGGCCTGGGCATTCTGCTGGAGCTGCTTCCCTGTGGTTTGGAAGTCCCGAGTGGGACTGAATAAAGACCTTGGAAATTGCCCTCCAGCTGAGTCAGGCTCCTTCCTCTGTCTTCGGCGTGGTCCCTCCTGTGACAAGAGGAAAGTCCCCTTAGCTGCTCCTCTGGTTCCCAGGATCCAGAGGAGTGCTCCCTGTCTGACTGCAGTGCCGGGCTAGCTCAGGTGGATGGAGCCGCTGCTCTGTGAGGAACACTGCGTCACTTTTTCAGGGACTGATTTGTTTTGTTTGGTTTAGTTTAATTTTTTTGTTAAAATGAAACACGTGCCTTCTCTCAATCATGTTTGTCACAGATTCAAAGACTTCTCACAGGAGAAGGAATTACCAATAAGGAAAGGCAGTAAAAGAACATGCAAAGGAGCAGAGGGACAGAGAGCAATGCCCAAGATGTACTTCAGTAGGGTGTTAAGACAGATCAGTGTGTAGCCTCCAAATTTTGCTCCAGTCTGCTTTACCTTGATCTACAGTATTTGCAAATCATAATCCATCAACATTAGAACAAGAATGTCAAGAGAACTGATGCTCCTGTGATATAGAATTTGTGGTGGACTGCAACCCCTCATACCATGTGTTTAGAGACTACACTTAGGGTCAATCATTAGAAGGGACCATGAAAAGTTACTTAAATTTCCTAAGCATTCCTCAAAATTAAGCAGAAGAAACCTTTGCAATAAAGATCCCTTTTCTATACAGAACACCTATCCAGCCTTTTCCTCATCCAGCTATTGCTACTTTCTAGGCCAATGTGCTTTGTTATGAACAACTATCAAGATCTAAGTTTAAACATATTAATAAGAAATTTCTAAAATCTCACATCAGAAACTAATCCCATAAATTTCACTGTTGCAATTCTACATCCAAGATGTGTCTTCCTTTCAATTTAGACCCAACTGAACTAACAAAAGTATTCATCTCCTTTTCTTTTCTGCAAAATTGTTCAACAGCACATAGCACCTTATATTCTGTGCTCCATGCTGTTATGGCTTGTTCTGTGCCAGCGGCATGGAAATTGCAGTTTCTGGGACAAAAGAAATTAAAACTTTTATAGTTTCACCAGTTTTGTTTAAGACTAGAGACACCAAGAGCTTGGAAATAGTAAAAATCCTACCTGACAGCAAGAAAGTTTTAACACAGACACTCGCATGCACACACATACAAATTGTACATAGATGGTCAGAGTTTTATGGTGATCCCCTGAGGATCAGATTAGAAAGAATTTTTTTTAATTATTATTATTTTTTTATTTTTATTTATTTATTTTTTTCCCCCTACAATCAAAAGGCAATAATAGACTGTTTGGGGCATCAGCTGAAGTAATAGATGATTCTATCATAATTTTACAGGACTGATGGTCATTACAGAATGACACAATAAGTTTGAGGGTGAAGAGAAAGAGGGAGAGTGAAAATGCTGGCATAACCCAAAGATTGAAAAATAATTGTTAAATATCAAGAGATGATTGTACATTGAAAGATTAATAGGGATAAGGATTTGCCAGCTGTCCACTCTATTCAGAGAGAAGGAAAAAAAAAAAAAAAAAAAAAAAAAAAAAAAAAAAAAAAAAAAAAAAAAAAGTAAATCACTTTGGCTGCTGGCACAAGATGTTTTAGGAAATTTGCCTGGTGCTGGAGTCACCACACCAAAAAGTTGTTTGCCTCATTTGGGCCTTAGCACCATCCTACCTAAGGCTAGAATGTCAAGAGCCAACTTGTTCAGGGGCTCACGCTTTCAGCTCTTCTTGCAAAGTACTTCTTTCTGTGCAACTGACCCTCTTTGTGGAAAAGTTTAAAGAGACATGCTTTCAAACCATAAATTAAATCAAGCCTCCCTCCATCTCAGCTCCCTCATACTCTCTTTTTGTCTCACTCCACGTCTGGAAATGGAAACTTTAAATTACTCCACGTAAATCAGTTTTTCAGCTTTGTATTATAGTACAGTACAGCCTCCTTTGCACATTATCATTGGAGGATTTGGACTTGGGATTCTTGTTTGCTGTTTTGGGGCTTTTTGGCAGCAACATAAGCTGTGTTCAGATCCAAAAATCATTGTTATATAGACAGCTAACAAAATAATAGAAGAAAGGGAGCATGAAGAGATGAAGGAACAAATTACGAGGACTTTAGAGAACAAGAGAGTGTCAGTGTTGTAAATAAATAAAATAATTATTTGATTATTATGAAAATAGGTGTTTTGGCTGTATTTTCAAAGTCCATATGCTATTAGATCTCCATTTGGACTAATTCCTTTCCATAAAAATGAGATATGCTTTTCCCATGCAGTTAAAAATTCATAGATTCACCACATGCACTGTTCACTACATGAGATACTGGGCAGAGATTTATAATTTTATACACTTCATGATCAATAAAGATAAAAAAAAAGGTTCTATTAGAATGTACAGTGGAGGAACCTCTTCTTCCCTTTCTGCAGGGGGAAGTTAATATTTGGCTTACTACAGAGCTGAATACAGATTTTAAGATGCCTCAGTGAGAATGGATTAGAAATTAAGGAAGAAGACATTTCTGTCACAGAGTTATGAGTTAATAGAGAAAATAAGAGAAGGATACTGGAATCATCATTTTCCAAGCTGGAACCTAAGGCTGTTTTGTACAGATTGACCTAGAGATGGTAACTAACGCCAAAGTATTAGAGTTTAGTTCATGGGAATTCCAGGTTTCTTTAAGTGGAAATCTTACTCCTGAAAGAGAATTCACTGGTTTAAACAAGTACTCACATCTGGAAATGCATTGTGCATAGTTAGCAGGTATGGAAGTTTGAAACTGTTAAACTTGGCAAAGGAAGAGATGTGAAAAATAAAATCACCTGAAATCTTATGTACTCTTCAGGCTGATTATCTAACCTATTTAGGGGAAGATTAAAGGAGTATTTGCCCAAAAGTGGAATTTGTAATACAACAAATTCATATTTTAGAATAGACTTCTCTATAAACATTACCTATAACATGTTTATATGTTTGCTAACCAACAGAAATATTCCAAGTTAACCAGATGCTGCTGGTGTTATTGAACCTACACTAGATGGCCTGTCAGTCAGGTGTGATGGGCTGACTCAGACTGGACACCTGGTGCCAGCCAAAGGCACTCTTTCACTTCCCTCCTCAGCTGGACAGGGAAGACAAAAATATAATTAAGGATTCATGGGTTTAGGTAAGGGCAAGGACAGATTCCTCACCAGTTCATATCACAGGCGAAATTTTGATTTGGGAAATTAGTTTATTGTCAATGAAATCAGAGTAGGATAATGAGAAATAAAACCAAATATAAAAACAACTTTTCCCACCTATCTCTTATTCCTGGGATGAACTTCACTCCTGATTTTTCTGTTGTTTCCCACTCAGCAGTGCAGAGGCATGGGGCATGGAGGTGAGGGAAGCTGGAAATTACTCTGCTTGGCCTGGGTGAAACTTCCAGCATCTTCTCAGAGAAGATACATCCTGTACTCTCACCTCAAACTGAAGCCTTGCCATGCAAATCAAACACATCAGAAGAAAAAAGTAAAGGTTAAACACACCTGGAAGAGGAAGTAATTGAGTTAAAGATATTTGATTCTTTAAGATTCATTAAGAAACATGACCTCTGATTCCCTTATTTTGATAGCTGCTTGCCAACTGACAGCATATTTTCTTACTGAAAAGCTCCACTAATGACTAAGAAAAGTTATTGCTCTAGCCAAGCTTGGCATACTGCTGTATCGAATTACAAAATCCAACCAGTTAATATGTTTACCTTAACTCAAGGAGATGACAGTTCAAATTCAGTCCTACCAAATTCCATGGGATTTTAGTGATTGGCTGAAGTTTGTTTGAAATCCCAAGATCTCTCCGGCTCAAAACAACTAAAGCAAAATCCCCTGCATTATTGCTGTCACTGTTTGTAGCGAGAATCCTCTGTATTAGAAAGAACAGATACAGAACCATGTGAGAGAGGCAATGGCAGTGAATAAGGCAGTATTCAGGAACTAACAGAAGGTTACATCTGGAAACACATTTCTTCTTTGTTTTCCTTTTAAGATTAGTTTTGGGCAGTTTGGAGTTTTCTACTGAAAAAAAAAAAAAAAAAGTACGCTGAATAAAACACATCTTTTTATGCCTTTGGCTTGTTGTTGGTCATAATTCTGACAAGCGCAGCCTGAGAAAAAAATAATAGTCCAATTTTTGCCAGTTGTTTGGTTTTAGTCAGTAAAATAGATATCCTTAGCATTGAACCCTTATCCAATGTGGTGTCATATATGACACTCACAAAGGTCAGATGGACCACTAGGTCCTCACTGACCTCAGACTTCAGGTTCTAAACTAAATGGATCATTTCTAAACTGCCCATCTAAAATATGTCTTTTAGGAAAATACTGATTATATTGATGCTTCCTACAAAAGATAGGCACTGAGAGACATTGCAGACATAAAACCAGTATTACCACCTATACCAGTTTACGCCGTGTCCAGGTTCACACACAAAGTGTTTATAATACCAGGCGCATGGCTGAGGCTCTTCTTGGATGAATCATGTCATAACAAAGTGCTTTATATCAAAAAACATCACCTCATCTTTACTCAGCCCCTACTTCACTCAGCTCACATTCCATTTCGCAGATATGTCTGAAGACTAATCTACATTTAGAGTGTCTGATTTTGCTTAAGTACATTTGCTCCTTCTTCTATCTCTTATCTCTTCAGAAAGACACCCTAAGACAAGGCCTCCCTATATGTGCCCGCTTCCATCATTTGCAGGAAGCCTTGGATGTTCACCAGGACAGAAGATACAAGGACGGGTGGATTTAGTGGGTTTAGCACCTCTCTAGAAGAAGCTTCATCCTCAGTTTGGTGTAGACACAGCAATAGCTCTGTGCTTTCACTTCTCTGCTCACTTAACAGTAGATGGTATTTCCTTGCCTTGAAGAAGTTTCACAAAGTTTAATTCATCTGTGGTCTGTGAGGGAGTTTTTGTGGGCATGAGTACCTCAAAATGGCCTGAATAATTTATCCCTTGGTTGGTGTTTTTTTTTTGTTTTGTTTTGTTTGTTTTGTTTTTGTTTTTTCCTCTCTCTTTTACCCTATAGGCTTCTCTTTAAAATGCTTCCAAGCCCTTTAAAGTTTGGGAGCACACTGTACTTGTGGAAAGAAAAAAAAAAATACACAGAAAAAAATGCATAATATATGATAATGTTGAAAGTAGCAAGAATTAAAGTAAATTGTCTGATATAAAAAGGGTTTCAAATAGGATTAATAATTTTGCAATTTGTTATACAAAGTCAATTTTTCCACTTCCAAAGCTAAGTTGCCCGGTGGGGTTTATTGGCTCACTCATTATTAGGTATATATCACTTTTATTGTTTCACATTTTTATGTGTTTATAAAAAAAAAAAAAAAAGTCATCATTCATGAATAAAACATTTTTGCTCTAAGCTGCCATATATGAAGTTGGTCTAAGAGCCTATGCCCTCTTTTATTGGAAAAATGAAATACATTGTATATTTATATATTTATATAGAAATATAGAAATATAAATTTATTTTTATATTTTTATATTTTATTTTTTTATTTATATTTATTTATTTATATTATCTTTATATTTATGGGTTGGTCTGTGTTGGGAGGTTTTGTGTGTTTGTATGCATATGAACATATATATACATATGTATATATGGTAATGTGGAAAAATGCATATGCATCTATTCTGTACCCCATTACCATATATATACACACACCAATCTTTGAAAAAATACTTTGTGATACTAAGAATTATATGTTTTCTATCTGATAAGCCTTCCAAACCCTGCCCTCTTCTGCTCCATTAGACTTATCCTGGATGACATCTTTCCCCTTTTTCCTTATCCATTAGGTTTCTTGGGTGCTCATAATCCACTCTGCTAAAGCCCTGTTCCTCTTCTAATCTGTGGTGTAGTGGCTCCTGTCCAAATGTCACCTTACAACAACTAGACATGATTGAACATCCAGGCGGCAGTCAACATGCTGCTGCAGATGATGTGAGGAAATGTTAGATTGATAGATAATAGTTTAATTTTTGGTCTTCTTAATCACTCTGCACCTGGTAGGAGCTTTATATGAACAGATAAGTAGTACCAAGAGACAGATAGAAGTTGATGGGGAACATTTTTATGTATTAACTTATTTATTTAATTATTTATTTAGACTATTTGGGCGCAAGGATTTTTCTGTGAAGTTTTATGAAGATTTTAATTTTTTCTTGTTCTTCCTTCATCATATGGAAGTTAATTTTGTGTTGGCAAATTTGGACTGGAGTTTTAGAATTTATAGAAACAAAACAAAACAAAATAAACAACAACAAAAAACCCAACAAAACAACAACAACAAAAAAGTCCAACAAACATAATTTCAGTTTATTTGAGGAAACTTGCTCCTCTAAAAGCAGTTTTAGAAAATGGAGATTTTACTGAGACCTCAGCCTTTGACCTTAATACTCTGTCCTCTTCAGTGTTGAGAGGTAAATTACTTTCACTATCTTCATCTATGACACCACACAAATAACTCCATAAATGCTCCATAATTGTGCTGTGATTATATGGTTATTGCTGCACATTGTCAACAAAATGATCACCCTGAGGCCTCATAACTCCAGTGTTTGGCACATGGTAATTAGCTAAGGAAGGACTAGGATGTAAGGGGCTCTGGAGGAACTCTTTCAGCACACACAGAGGGAAATTAGCATGTTGAAAGGACGCCTCCAAAGAGAGCAACTGTGGAGACCGAAACAGGAGAAAAACATTTCGAAATACATCTTGAAAAATGTGAGACACAAACTTAATGAAGGACTAAAGGAATTGCAAAGGAAGGGAAAGAAAGCTAAGTAAAGTCATAGTCCACTGCTTCACAGAAAAAGTTTCTGCACTAAGATGGGCACTTGTCATCATAAACAAAGCCAAGGAAGACTTTGTCCCAATAAGAGCTGGTTTGCTTTTATTTTTCACATTAATATTTGTTGCAGCTGCAGTCAGATCTGAAGTGGAGCTCAAAAACTTTAAGAGAGCTCTGAGACAAAAACTTTATGATATCTAGTGCGTATTTTTCCAGTCTATTCAGAAACATCTGATTTGTCCAGCCACTGGACTAACTGACCACAGTGTCATGTTTGTTAAGCCCAAGACCATGAGTACTCTGCCATTTGGCCATACTTCCCTCCTGTGTCTTTAATGGACACAGTACTGGAGTACTAGAGTCCTCTATGATGACAGCCAAAAGTGGTTTTGGTTGGGTTGTCTTTTTTTTTTTTTAATGCAGCTAAAATTGCATGGTTGGGAAGGCAGATACAATGAGTACCATATGATATGTACCTGGCTTTCAGCACAGCATGATTTGTTTGGTTCTGCCTGCAGGGAAGCTAACCTTACAGATAAGGAAAGAGTGGGCCATGGGCTTTGTTATACTTTTGTTTGAGGATTTTGCTCCCCCTGTTGCACATTGAGGCCATACTTTGAATCTTGAGTTCAGTTCTCAGCCACTCAAAAGAAGGAGTGTGTCCAAAGAAAGGTCACAGGTTTGGAGGACAAGCCTGATGAGAAGCAGCTGAGGCAGCTGGGGGTGAGCAGCCTGGAGAAAAAGAGACTCAGGAGGCCTCTCATTCTGTAATGAGATGGGAATCAGTCTCTTCTACCAAGTGACAAGCTACCAAAAAAAAAGAGGAAAAAGGCTCAAGTTTCACCAGCAGAGGTTTAGATTGGATATTAGGAAGAAAATTCTTCACTGAAGGGGTGACATTGTAACAGGCTGCCCAGGGAAGTACTGGAATCACCATACTTGGAAGTATTTGGAAGGCACTGCTGGATGTGGTACTTGAGGATATGGTTTAGTGGTGAACACAGTGCTGCTGTATTAATGGTTTGTCTCAATAGATCGTGAAGATCATTTCCAGCCTCAGTGGTTTTGGGATTCTAATCTCATCCCTGTTAACCTCAGAGGCAGTTTCGAGGGTTGGATTTTTTTTTTTTTTTTCTTTCTTCCCCCGCCCCCCCCCCCGCCCCCAAAGTGTTTGAACTGAGCAGTGAGGGTACAGAAGTTGGAAGTAGAAAAGCAGTGGTGTTATTCCTTACTCCAAAAAACAGGATGGTATTTTGCAAAGGTAGAACAGTTTCTACTCCTGGGACATCCATATCTGTCTTTAAACAAGTTATATATCTGGAGAAATGCTGCCCAAATTGTTCTTTTCGCTTACTGACTATGACTCTCCCTGGCCTGCTGGATCTGTTTTTCAGACCTCAAGCTCATTATGTATAATCTTGAAACTTTAGACTCATAATAGTTCTGAGTATTTCTTACCTGCCTTACTTACTTCTACTAGTACATTTTCTAGGTTTACCTGTAAGTGATTTGGGCAAGATTATGGGGAAAGATTTTTGCATAACAAGGACCTGAACCCAGGTCTGCAGCATCCAAACCTTCTGCCCTAAGCACTGACTCATCCTTCCTCCCACACGTTATCCCTTTGCCCCTGCTGCTCTTGGCACAACTGGTTCCTGTCCTTATGCCAAGAGAAGAGGGTACACAGAGGAGAGACAACGGTAGCAGACCCATGACACTCAAAAACACGCTTGCAGTGAGGGGTATACACAGTTGCTCCTTTCAGGCAGGTTTTTGGTTGCTTTTCCTTCCCTCTTTAGCACAAAGCAGCTGGAGTTGAGGCCTTGGCTTGACCCCAAAGTATGATCTGTGTGAGACAATGGCCAGGTATGAACTGTTCAACTGCTCAGTGCAGTGAGTGATTACCTGGTTGTTGTGCTTATTTTTTTTTTTTTTTTCTTCCCCCCACCCACCCACCCCCCACTTGTTATTCAAATTACTTGAAGTTAAATTTTGAGTGGATTAACTACTCCCAGGCTATGCAAGTTTCATGACCAAATTCAGCAAATTCTCCTAAAAAAATCTTTTTGGGAAAATGGAAATATCAATCAAGATGATAACTTGCACAAGATAAAATACATCAAGCTAAATTCATCCCTGTAATGTATCCAATGACTTCTTCATAGAGCGGCTGCAAAGATGAATTGGTTTGGAATGTACATGTTGAATACTTAATGCAAATACAACATGCCATAAGTTCATGTCCTGCAGGTAAAATGTAATTATTCTAATTATGCTGTAATTACTGTACATCTACAGAGTAAATTACCTGATTATTTGCATTCTGTGCTATAAAATGTTCTAATTCAGTCTTCAAACCCATGCAAACCAGCTTCCTTTGCATAAGAATTCTAGATATTTTGGTTAGCAGGCAAGACACAGTTCTGGGGTACTAACACATCCTTTACCATTTATTTACCTCTAGGTGTCTGCTTCCACTCACCTGAAGCTGGCTATGATTTATTTGATAGATATAGAAAGATATCCACAGCACACAAGAAAATGGAATAGAACCACAGCAGAAAGGTTAAGGATACCAGTGAGGGAGGGAAGTCATGTGAGACAAAATGAGAGGTTATCTGGGAGTAGTGTAGAATCAGCAGGAATGTAGCCTTTATAGGAGTCATCCTGAAGGTAAAGGGTGCTCATATAAAGAGTGGTACAAATCTTTCAACACTTTTTGTTGTGCCAGGAAAAGGGGTAATAGTTTTTTTTTAGCATGTGGGTGGTGAAACACTGGAACAGGTTGCCCAGAAAGGCAGTGGACGCCCCACACCTGAACCAGTCAAGGTCAGGTTAGACAAGGCTTTGAGGAAACTGGTCTAGTGTAAGATGTCTCTGGTAGAGGGCTTGGAGTAGATGACTTTGAAAGGTCCCTTCCAACACAAACAGTTTTGTGATCCTATGATCATAGAAAGGTCAATTAAAAGGGACCTCAGGAGATCATCTCTTCTAACCTTCTGCTTAAAACCAACACAACATGAGGTCAGACACTATTTTGTCTAAACAAGTGCTAAAAATATCAAAAAAAAGAAAAATTCATAATCTTCCTAGTACCCAATCTAAACCACACAAAGAACTTTGTTTCCCCACCATCCTTTGCTGTATTTTCTACCATGGTTGAGAATTATTGGTTCTTCGATCTTTGAAATTATCCCTAAGGCAGCTGGGGGAAAAAATTAGGAAGTACAGAATTAGAATGTGTAAAAGTACACAGGAGGGTGGTGTTGGCAGAGAGAACAATGATAAGACAAGAAATTTCCTGGATTCTCTGTTCATAGGTAATGTTGAGATACATACATGTACGTATGTATAACCTACATGTGTCTTCTGTAATCTGGAAGATACAGCACTGGGTGAAGCGGCTCCAAAGTCTAATTTCTGCTCTGTCAATGTCTGATGGGTCACCTTGATAAGTCACTTCTCTGCATAACAAGCTTACTGAGGGAAACTTTCTAAATAAGCAGATTTGAGCCATAATAATGAGAAGAGCTAGGTCATGCGGTAATTTTTACTACATACTATTATGTGCTGTATATCATACACACAAGATAATACATTTCTGTGGAATCTATCACCAGAGGTCAATAAATGCTTCTCTCCCACCACACTGCCTTTTTTTTTTTTTTTTTTTTTTTTTTTTTTTTTTTTTAATTCTCAGACTGGAATTAAATGATCACTTTTTATTGAGCAGGTATCATGGATTCCCTTCACTCACCTCTTTCTCTCTGTCTGGGAAACTCTCTGAGGTTTTGTTTTCCCCATTCCACAGCAAAGGCAATTCAATTAAGACATCAAGCCAGCCTGAAACTGAGGTCTCTAAGGTGCACTGGAGACAATCTTCTAAGATGGCCAGTCCTGCAAAAATGAATGTCTTATTAATTTGGGAACACAATGGTTCTTCCTGACCCTTTGGACCCTGAGTTTTATTGATCAAAGTATGTAGGCATTTTTCCTTGGACAGATACTTGAAGATGAACTCTGTTTTCTAAGGCTGGGTTATTTTCATTGGGAAGATGATGCACACTGTAAATTAATAACCAAAATTTTAATTCACAAACCAAAATACAATTAGTTTTTGAGTTTTCATATTTAATATGAAATATGTAATATGAAATATGAAATGCACTTTTTTGTCATATGGTTTATGCTTAAGTATTAAACTGAATGTCCTATTCCAAGTGATTTATTTTTAATTTTTTTAAAATATTTTAAAGTCTGGTCTCAGATACAGTATCGTTGATGGGTTTTAGAGATTTCTGAAGTAATTCATATCCAACAAATAGAACTTTGACACCAAATGATAGAGAGTTCCAGTGATGCTAGTACTAAATGAGGTTTTATATTGTATTTTGTTACAAAACAAAATATCCATTTGGTTTCAGTAGTAATATATTACTTATATATATATAAACATTTTATATATATATATAACTATATATATCATATTATTACCAATTCTTTTTCTTTTTTTTTTTTTTTAATGTTTATGTTTCCTTGGTATCTTTCTTTGTCTGTGTTATTACTTATTTTATATTTATTGGATGAAGTTTCAGGTTAAACGATGTGGCCATTGGTACTAACAGAGTAAAAGAAGAAGAAGTTACACTATTCTTGGCTATATTAAAAAAATAGAAAACAACAGCAAGCAAAGGAATGAAAATTTAATATGTTTATATTTGGGAAGATCTGGACTATTTGTGTTTTAAAACACAATGCTACATTTAGCAGTATAATTGTTATTGTGTCAAGGTTTCATTCTTCGTATTCCACCACAGGTGATTGATGCACAGGCTTTTCATTTCCCACATGGTCAATACACAGTGATAACAATTCTTAGCAATTATTTTCTGACATTTTTGTCTGCCCTCCCTATACTCCCTCCCCTACTACACTTTCTTTCCTACTGTCTGCTGCATCGCATTTCCGAAGATTTTCATATCAGGTCTGCAATACTAAGCAGAGTTCTTCTTAAGCAATTGTTCACCTTGGCCTTCTGTAACATTTCTGGTAGGACCAAAACTAAGGAAATTTTCTGACATAACCAAATCTTTGTGAAATGGAAAGAAATATCTTTGTATAATAAGTACTTGTTGTATAGAACTCCCTTGAAGTGAAGGAATAGCCAGTTAATAAATCTATTTGTTTTTTCTTTGAACATTGCTACAAAATGTTTCATATTCATATTGTCTTGTGTAAGCTGAGGTAAATGGTAATGGATCAACAGGAATGTGTATGTAAGGTAACTTACACATAATTTTTCTTTTCAAAACATGGAAAAGATCCTAGAGAAAGGAAAGGTATTTTCTGTTAACAACCACATGCTTCAAAATATTAGAAGATAAAGCTGAAGTTGAGGAGTTCTTTGGCAGATGATCCCATTATTATGCACAAATGTTGTTCAAAAGTTTCAGAAAACGTGAGATATGTGAAACGTATACATTTTATAGTTAAGTAGACATCTAGAAACATTTTGGATGAATTGCAGTGATCTGGAACCAAGTGCAAGTATTGCAGAAAATCAGAATTAATGCCAACAAATACCTACACACACTTAGTCTTAGTCACACAACTTATTACACCTGGTTTTGAACATGACATGTAAAAAAATGAGACCTATCTCTTTAGCTTACTATTTTACAGTTCTTTAATTTGAAGACTGATCAATTTTCTAGCTCTCAGATGAAACTGTTATTTTTCATAGATTTTAAAAAAGGCTAAAAAAACCCTTAAACTGGTGTCTAGTGCTTCCTTTCCCCCTATATTTTGGTTAATGATTATGTCTGTAATGTAGGAATGGGAGGAGCTATCATAAATCTTCCCACACTCTCCTTTTCAAGCTGATTCACAATTCATGTTCATTTGCTTCTAATGAGATGATTTGAGTGGAATCAGATCAGATTTAATCTGCAGTTAAACTGTGAAGTTATTTTTTCCCCACAATGAGGTTGTAAAACCAACATCAAGCTTAAACTGCTATGTGTGATTTTTTTTTTTCCTCCTGCAAAACAAGACCTCTATTTGAACATGGTAAATGCTGATATCTAGTTTGCAGCTACTTCTGAACTACATAAGTTGAACTAGAACTGTGTTAATATACTATTCAGAGATATGTTCAAATATAGGTTGAATTTCTTGGAGTTTCTCTTGAAATACTGTTTGCTGAAATTTCACAGAGCTCCCAGAGTTGGCAATGGAACGCTTTTTTCAAAATTAGATATAAATTAACTTTTATAATCCTGCCAAGATCATTAGATGCTATGGTCCTTTTGTGTCCTGTAGCTGGAAAATCTTTGCTAGTATTTGTTCCCTTTTTGTGGATGAATAACATATTAAAATTCAGATGTTTGTACCATTTTTAAACTGATTATTAAATTTGGTTTAAAGAGATGCTTTGATCATGTTGTCTCTTGTAAGAGCCTCACTACTTATCATTTCTTGCTTCTGTATTCTCCGTACTAACCAAAGAGCTCATGCCTGGCTTGCACAACTGAGTCACAAACTGTGAAACCTCGTTAGGAACAGAGCAGATACAGCTCCCTGATTTGACATCACTTTACCAATGATATCAAACGGTGAAGGTCTTTGCCTTCAGAATTAGACTTTCATCCATAGCATGCCAATGAAATAGCCAGAAATGATTGCAATAGTAATAATACACATGCAAACAAGTTGTTTACATCTGTGTGAGCTGCAGGAAATCATGAGTCTCCCACGCTTTATGGACACAGGTTATTATAGCCAAAAGTCCACAAAGGGAGGGTGTATATCAAAACCCAGAACCCTTCCATAGGAAGAGATGCATTGTCCCGTCATTCCAAAGTGAGTCTTGCACTCAGAGCATGACACACTAATAGCTTTAAAAGCACAATGACTATATTGTTCAGGTGACTCATAAACCTTGGCCATCAAACCACAATCATTTGAGTCCATGTGAATCCTCTGTAATATAAAATGCCAGTCTTTGAGTCCTTGCCAGAACAACTGATTGCAAGGTCATAGCCTTAGAAATCAAGGTATTCCCAAACCAGTGTTTAATCAAATAACCCAAAGTAACTATATTTAATTTTGTCTTTTTTGTAGCATTTCTATCCTATTTAGAAAAATATAGAACTTGTATACTGTACAACCTGCTTATCTATAGCTTAGGCAGTGAAATATTATTAGTTTTCATATCTATAGCTTTTATTGTTTTATCTTTGACAAATTCTGATATAGTACACTAGTGACATTTTTAAAAATTAGCCTTCTGCTTTTAAAGACCACTCATCATTTTTATCCATCACCGTTCTGGAAATGTCACATTGATTTTATCCTCTTTGCAAAAAATGGTTACATCTAAAAACAACAACAACAAAACAAAACAAAACAAAACAAACAAACAAACAAAAAAACCCCCACAAAAACTCAAAACCATAACCCCCCCCCCAAATAATAGTCTGGCACTTTGAAATCAGCTGCCACTGTTGGATAGAACAAAAAATAAATAAAAGAACCATTTTCTTGAAGGACAGGGAAAAGGAAAAAAGAGCATAAGAGTGAGATAGAAAAAAAAAAAAAAATCTCTTTCTGACAGTTCTGACAATAACCAAAATATCAAGAATCATAAACAGTTTTTCCTGTCCCAGCAGAGTACCAAAATAGTTATCATGTTGCTGATCAATGAAAATGCTTCCAAACATATCTTATGGTTATTAGTTAAAAATCCATCTAATTATGAACTAATATATTGAAAAAGAAAATGGAAAGAAAGATAAAAAGTTCATTCTCCATTTCCCCTTCTCCCAGCCCCAACAATGTGATCAAATAACAGAGACCTTTACCTGGAATTCTGGCCTTGCTGGATCATGCAGGGGTTTTGCCAATGACCTCACCGTCCTCAGCAGTTAATACACAATGTCAGGGGTGTGTTGTACCCCAGGGCTGGATCAAGTAGTTCTCCAGAATCTCAGCTTGTCCCAGGCCAAGTCCCTTCCAACTGAAATTATTGCAAGATTAATTTTGTTGGCATCGACTGGTGGATCAAGCTACCTGTATCCACATCCAGGTGGGCAGAGGAATAGGGAAATTTGTGGATGAGGCCTGAAAATAAACAGGTAGATAAAGAGTGGGGTGTTCAGAACTATACAGGTGATAATGATAGACGTGTCTAAAGGGTTTCAAAATTTAAGAAGCCAAAGGTTAGGAAAAAAATAACTAAATATATGCTCTCTGAGGTCATTTGGAATGGTTTGATGATATTTATTTGTCTTTACAACCATTCACGTAGGATTACAGATGTTTTGGTTTGTTTGTTTGTTTGAGTTTTTTATTTCAATATTAAAAAAAATAATTATTATGTCAATGTAGAGCACAGTCCATATAGTTTTCATTTTTCTGTATGGGTTTTTAGATCCTTTAAGTACCTTCTCCATCATGATAAACACCAACCTGTCATTTCCTCTAGAGCTATATTTAGAGCTAGATTTCACATTGGCTTCTGTCTTGCCATGACCATCTACACAATTTCAAAGAAATCATATAAATCCTTAATCTCTGTTTCACCAGGTTCAATGAAAAATGGTTTTCAGCGGTCTCATGCTTTTAAGATGATTGAGTTTGGAAATGAATCCAAACTCATATGGTAGCCCATATGCTACCAACATGTCCTTCAAGTCCTATCTCCTTCCCCAAGATATGAAAAGGCTTTCCCTTGTTCCCAACAGAACCCAACCACAATTTTCCTCAGTCTTCTTGTCCCCTCACATTACAGCACATAAGTTACCATGAAAATTTGTCCCTTCAGCAAAAAAATATAATTTCTCCATATCAGTTTGCTCACTAACAGTCCCTAATTTCCTTCTGCTTGTTGATCAGGCTTTATAAATCAAAGATTTTATAAATCAACGGTCCAAACACTTTTTTGGGAAGAAGAAGAAACAGGTAAACATGCAAATAATATCATCAAATCTGCCTTCCTTTTTTAGTAAACTTGAGAACAGTTTCCACTTCAACATAAATATGATTTTAACTTAACATCTCATCCTTACTCAGCAAAGCATGTTAACACCCTCAAAATTTTAAGCAAGTGCTTAAATCCTATTCCAGCAGCACTTAATCAGGCACTAAAGTTAAGTATGTGTTTAAATGCTTTGATGACTTGAAGCCTAAACAATGAGGAAAGTAATGACTTACTGAGATTTTGCTGTGCCAGGAAATAATTCTAACTGAAGAAAGGACACTATGAAACACCTCAATTCATTTCATGGTGAAAGAAAGGGCTTTGGATTGCTTGCATGGTTTTCTACAGTCTTTCACCTTCATTAAAACTAAATAACACAAAAGAAAGGAAAAATATCCTTAAGAAATATTCAGAGCTATAAATAAATAATGAGGCATACAGTATTTCAGTCTATAATCACAGTTTATGAAGGTAGTGGAGACTAGTAGAAATGTGTTCATCAGTCTTGTACATGAACAATAAGGCCATGTCATGAACAATGAGCCTATAAAACAGGATCATAACAGGAAGAAAGCTTTAATGTACATATTATTAAGATTAGGATATAACACTAACACTAACACTGTAAGGATTTTTTTTCCTCCTTAAATTGAACACTGCATGTATAAAAAAGAGATGTTTTGCCTCCTTCCCTAGTGATGGAATGAGTTTGCAAGTATTATTACATGGAAAGACTATTTGGGCAAGTATTTGGAAATTAAAGAAATGGTTGTGCGTGCCTCCTATACATTTCAGCAGTGAAATGGTTAATTTTAAAATCCAAATATATTCTATATTAATGAGAAAACACCTATATAGGGCAAGCTTTTATCTGCAGGAGAGTAACACCTTGACTGATTTAGTATCAGTCCTTACATTATAGCTTGAGGATATTGAAGAAACAAGCATTATATATTGTTCAAAATGAGAATTTCAGAAGCACTGAATAAAGGATCAGAACACTTATGAAAAAGAACATCAACATTCAGGTTTAGTGCATAAGTTAGTCAGCAACTGGAAAGCTTAGAATGAGTTCATGTTGCTTGACTGTTCCACAAACCCTTACTACAGAATATCTTGCTTTCCTGAAAGCAACAGATCACTGTAAACCATTAGACAGAGGTACGGTAATAACAACATACTCTTTCCCAAACTACCCGTTGTCTTCAGACTAGGACTACCAAAATAATACACAACAGTCCAATTCAAAGAGCATATCAATTTTGCTATACATACGTAGATGTGTGTAATACTCCCTGCATTCCTGTGAGAAAATGGAGATTTTCTGTGTTACATATCTTATCATTCTTTCACTCTCCCAAGAAGGATGTGAAACAACACCACTTTTGAACTAGGCCCAGTTGGAGTTCAGATAAATATCCAATAAATGGGCTTAAAAAGTTTCACACCAACATTTAATTTAAAAATACAAAATAGGAAATAAAATAAGTAAACATGATAAAAGAAATCCTGATATGGAGAAGATCACTGAAGCAGAGACTGTCTCTTCCTTTAGTTTTATATTACACTCACAAGAAGAGTGGTCTTATATTTGAGGTTAATGGATGTTACTGTAATATAATTAACATTAAAAAATTAGGAGCATTTAAAACCATCAGGAATCATGTCTGTGTGCTTTTTCCCTTCATACATTGCTGATATTCATAGGGGAAGCAAATAAAGGTAAGAACTATCAGATTCCTTCTTGAATATCTCACGGAGGCTCAAACTTCATAGAGGAATTATCTTAATCATATCATCAAAGGAAAGGGCTTGAAATATGATCTCAGATGAAAACTCTGATGAAGAGAAGTATAGCATAAATTTTCCAGCACTCAAGCCTTAGAAATTACAGCCATGACTCCATATCTCAGGCTCGGTAAGGAATAATAATCACTATTTGGCAATTTATCAATGTGAGGGTTCCACTGGAGGGAACATTGTATTCAATTTGGGAGATGAAATTACAGAACTAGTGAGATATTAAATAACAGCACAAAGCAGGACATGTAGACAAGGAAGTGATGGAACAAATCTGAAGTAAAGGTGAAGAACTTAGAACGAATTATCAAGACAACTTCCTCCTTTTCCAGTGATTATCTTTAGATTCTTCAGTAGAAAAGTCTTTTCAGCATGCCAATCCAGCTTGGCAACTAGTGTCCGAAACATTACAAGATAGAACCTGGAAAAATGCAGGTACTTCTCTTTCTAGATGGACACATGAATTTTCTGGGTATACTTAGAATCTTAAAATCATAGCGTATCCCAAGTTGGAAGGGACCCACCACAAATATTGGATCCAGTTCCTGGTCCTGCACAGGAAATTTCTGCTGAATTTGTCTCAGATTTTCTCTTGGCTATATTTTACCAAAATATTTAATTAAGTGTTTGAAGAGATTTATAATTTATCTGTAGAGTCAAAATTAAATATGTGATTAAGAGCAGGTTTCTCTTTTACAAGCAGGGGGGGCAATTATTTTAGAAAGTTATTTTCCCTTGCTTAACACACAGGACCTGATTCCTGCTTCATGGAAATTGTGAGGAATGATCAGATACCTTGGATTCCCTTATATCTTCTAATTTAGCTGTCATTTCCAAGTGAGGAAGAATATATACATGGCCTATAACCTGCAGAACCTCTCCTCTAACAGACAAATTTTGTGCAAATTCATTACTTTAGTTCTAATTGTAAGGATAAAGTATAAGTACTCTTAAGATTTTATAGGGAATCAGAGCCCCTGAAGTCCCTTATCAAAGTGAATGTGGAATTAATAGGAAAATGAACTACATGATCCTCTGGGGTCACTTCCAACCTAAATGGTTTCATGATTCAGGCTGCCCAAGGAAGTGGCAGAGTCATCATTCTTGGAAGAATTTAGCAGACAAGGGGATATGGCTTCGCAGTATTAAGGATAGGTCTCTATGCTCTTAGAGAGTTCTTCCAGCCTAAATGATCCTGTGTTTCCATGATTCTGTGATCTGGTCTGCTCTAGATACCTACATTAGGATATGGGAACCACAAATAGAAATTTGCGTTCCCGTTGATTATAGAATCACAGAATGGTTATGATTGGATGGGACTACTGGAGGTGTTCTACTCCATCCCTCCTGTTGTGCCCTGCTCAGGCACTCAGATGTGCATTCGTTAGGGAGTTGTCATACAATGACTCAACAGATGTGTAAGAATTTATTGGATATGATAGACCACTGCTTATAAGAACATAAAAAAATATATAGGTATGCATGTTCCACAGTTTGAAAAACAGTATGTGTCACCTCTTTCATTATAGGTTGATTAAGGCAAGGGGTGTTTTTACTGTGGCCAGCAACATGAGGTTTCAGTGGTATAGATACATTGTGGAAGACTAAATAAGCTAACGATCAATTAAAAACATTTGAACAGTATGTTAAATGTGTGACATTGGATTTTCTAAGCAAGAATGCCTAAAACTTGGTTAACGGAAGCAGAGGCTGGACTGACACTTACCTTTGCACTAAGGCATTTAGTTCACAAAATTCCTATGTATTTGTTTAGTCTCAAGGATATCCAATGCAATTCCCAGATGGATACATGAATTGCTGCAAAAATGTTTAGGCAGTGTCATGCTTTATGAACCAGACCCCTGGGCTATTCACTATGGGTTAAACCAAGGACAGACTGTTTTTCATGACAAAGATATTAAGTTATCTATATGAACCCCTGACCATCAAATTACTCACTGTTTGTCATACCATTTTTAATTTACATGGTACAAGAGGCTTAAATGTCAGCATCTCTGTTATAACTTAGACTCTAGTGTCTTTAATTAATGTTTCATGTTCATGTTATGGTTATTTAGAATTTGCTGAAAACCCTAGTGTCATAAATTTCTTTTACAGGTCTTTGTGGTATGAACTTTAACAAAACAGCTATAAAGAGGTAATAGGAATGAACAGTACATCACATAAAGGACAGAAAAGAAGGAGGAAAGGTGGGAATAAACTCCAGACAGATTAAAAAAATTCATCTTTTTAGGTTGGTGTTTATGATAATTTTGTTATTTCTTCAGAGGCAGGGACGTGGAAGGTAAACAAGGAAATGGAATAATTTTTTAAATAGTTTTTTGGATGTTGCATTTTCTTTTTGTATCCACACTAGGATTACATTAATATCTTTTACAAGCATTTAACTACCTGTCTTGGTGTTTGAAAGATAGTTGCCTGCCAAGGAAATCTAGAGTCTCCCTTGGAATGGAGAATGTAAACGCTCTTTCCTACAAATGATAATTTTGCAAGTAAGGGCTTTCACACAAAGATATGGGAATAGGAGTAGCAGTTCTTTATTAGGAATATTGAAAAAGGAAAATACAAATGTAATAGAAAAACAAAACAAACAAAACAAAAACAAACAAAACAGCAACAAACACCACCAGAAACAACAACAAACAAACAACAACAAAAACACAAGCAAGGAAGCAAACAAGAATCCTGGAAAAAACCCTGACAGAGGCAGGGGTACAACCTGGCACCTTGTTGGTCAGAGTGCTGGAAGCAGTCTAAATAAATCCTCCTGCAGTAATAGATGTAGTTCTGTGGAGTGGAGATGGTCCTGTAGAAAGTCCAGTGGTGGTGAGATGGGTCTGGTCTTCCTCCGGGAATCCAGGGGAAAAACCAGATACCTTGTGTCCTTCAGTCCCAGTTTTTATCTAGCTAGGAACAGCTGTCTCCTCCCCCACTGTGTGGAGCATCTCACAATGGGATGATGCAATGTGTCATGTCATTGGTGGGCCCTAATGGCCCATTATCAGAAGATGTCCCCCTGGAGAATGGAGGGGTGTTGAAAGAGATAAGAAACACTTCCCCACCTGGTTTTAATGGTTGGGCCATTATCAGAAGGCATCCGCCCCCCTCCCCTCTGGAGTTACAATAGAAGGACAAAATATCTCCAAAAAAACCCCAGCTTTCAACAGATGAAATAGAATACACATTTTTAGGTTGCATAACCAAAGACACCAACTGAAGCTGAAAGGAGTCCATCTACTTGCATGCAATATTCCTGTCTCAATTAACCTGATGTTCTTCTTGGGTGCCTGGACCCCTTTGGTTGGTCACAGAGCCGTTAGCGTGAATTTGGTCTTGCAGCTGATGGTAAGGATGGGGAAATTCACTCTGTTGATTGTCATCCCAGAATGTGGAGTCACACTCTAGTGCTAGAATAAACTTGGGAATCTGAAAAAATAAGTAAAACAATAAGAATGGGAGTAGAGGACACCCTTAGCTTCCAAATGTGGCTGTCTTAATGACATAGGCAAAGACCACATCATGTTTTCTTCTGGATCACTCTGGTAACAAATAAAGTTTAAGTGGGAAAATGTAGTAAGGAATAAGCTTATGCTCAATGTAAAGGAAGGTATAAATAGACTTAAGAATATGAAACAGCTCTTATGAACAGTGTATGTGGAGTGTATTAGAAAACACTACAGTATGAGTAAGAAATGTTTGGAATTGAGTCTGATGCTTTCATATGAGAGAGGAAGAGGATTTTTTTGTCAAGTTTTCTTCTAACACACAAACGAGACATAGATTTATGTTTGCAAAAATGTGGAGAGGATTGTGTCTCCAATTAAATGGCAGAGTGGCTCTGAACCATCCTTTTTTTCAGCCTTAAGTCTTATGCTGAATGTGTTTGCAAATGAGTATTAATACAGAGATATAACAGAAATAAATTGAGTTATGTATTTGTCAGAGTGATATACGAACTTTATAAATCCCTAAGTTGCCTTAAAAATGAAGATGAAGAAATGATGTGCTACTGCAGGTCAGCCTTTGACAAACTTTGTGGGAAGGAGCTGAACTAAAATAACAGACTGAAAAAAGGAGGAAATTATCCTGGCTGGATAATTAACAGGGCCGTTATCTACCAACATCATTGTGACATCACAGTGTCTTCAAGAACCCAGAATACACAAAGCCATTTGAAGAATGAGCAGCACTGCCCTGTTCTTACCATCTCTGTTCATCTGCATGAAGTCTGAGAAACTGTCTATAGCTTTATCATACTTTGCATGCTTAACTGCAAATACAGATATGTGTGAAATGTTACAGTTGTGTAAACAGAGTATTTGTGGCTTTCATGCTGGAAATTAAACATTCTTGTCATAATGATACAAACTAGTATAGTAAAATGCAATAGTCAAGAAAACTCTCTGAACTTATGATTTATTCTACTGAAAAGTGACAAGAAGAAATCTGTATTCAAAAGAAGACTGACTTCTTGTTTCCCCTAGATCTGGGAAAGGAACTGACCATGGGCGTTGCAGATATTACCTGGATCTGATACTGAGTTCTGACCTTGGTGAGCAAACTTGCACGCTATATCCAAATCCATATCATTATTATTTTCAAATCCATACATTAATTTATATTCACTGGGACCATGACCACCAGTTACACAACCCAAAGCGCTGTAGCTCTAAACACAAGTGACTTTCCTGCTGAGGCTTGAGGCCTCTCACCTGAAGTGATTTCCTTCGTTTCCAAGGATTTTGAGAAGTATTTTTTATTTGCTGGTGCAAATCCTGCTGTGAATTCTTCTTGTCAACCTTGCAAATATTTTGGCTATTTTGTGAGTCAGTGACAAATGAGATCATTCAGCTATCTCTTTTCTTGTTCTAGTCAACTACTAAATTATATATAAATATATAATTATATATTTTATAAAAATAAATAAATATATCTTTATAGAATACTGTATCTTATATATAATTATATAATAATTATAAATTATTATTCTAAATTAGTGGAAAATGCCAATGGTTTCCACTATTTTTCCATTTCCTACACTCAGCTCACTTCAAGTCAGCTTGAAGACTCATCCCCAGTCTTCCTGTTAGCCATGTTTCTTCATTGTAACAAACTTAAATATTCTCCTGATTGCTTTGGATGAAGAGAGAGTTGTGATGGACTATTCATTTATAAGACTGAGTGCTCAGTAATGGGACCCACAGCCTGGTCAAAATTTGGGGAGTGGAGGAGGAAGGGGGAAATGAGAAAAAACCTAAAGCAAGAAACTGGCTGGGGAGGGAAAAAATGCCATTTAGAATCAAAAGAAAACCCCACTCTCTCTCCCCAACAACTGAAATTCCAATCTTGATATAAGTAGAGAGGGGGGAGGGAGGGGGAGAAGAAAAATAAAAGGATAAAGGATTTCTTTTATTCTCTTCAGAATACTTCAGTACCAAAGCATTTTCAGAGACTGCTACCATGCCTCAAGGGATTGAAAATGCCTTCTGTCATCATTCCCATCCATTGAAATGTACATTAGACACTACAGAGAGAAGACTGGAGCAAGGCAAAAATGAAACAAAACAAAACCAAAGCAGAGCCCATCAAAGAAAGGGCTCATATTTTTTTGGAGTTCAAAGGAATGTTGTATCCCTAAAACAAACCAATTTTCTCTCACTACATACTTCACACGCACACACACACTTGAGCACACACACTCACACAGGCTTCTGGTCTTGTTGTAGGCATCCACTTTCTGAATAACCATTTCTGTAAGTAAACAACTGCTCTGACTGCAGCACAAAATGAGCTTAATAACAACTGAGATCAAAATGAGCCAAGATAGTAGGGGATAATAGTGGGGGATCATTCCTAAGACTGTTGGCCCCTGAAGGGAGAATTATTATTATGACCTTGTATCACCAAGTGGGCATGTGTTCCTAGCTGGATAAAATGTAGGTCTTGGCAAAGCTCTACCTGGGAATGTGGTTGCAGTATCTAGTTTTTAACACAATTGGAAGTGTTGCTATGGGCAGTGAGGCACAGGAGCCAAATACAGGGGAAAGGAAATAATGAAAAATGCTGATTAGGAGCTCAGAAAAAGGAACAGAACATTTGTGTTCAACAATAAAACATAATGCTTTGTTAATCTGATTCTTGGCTGTCTGTACTCCATAGGTTTTTTAACATACTTTTTTTGGGTATATTACTATATAGTTTATTTAATACATTTTTACTCTATAGGATATTTAATATTCTCCTTTATTCCCTCTTAAGCTACCTACACATTCACTTCTCAAAAAACCCCACAATCTTTTCCAATGCAGCTAGATTGAGTCTAGTGTTCACTCATTCTCTAGGAAACACCAAACAAACTCCCAAGCTGACTGCTTAAGGTAACAGATATTAATTAACACTCTTAGATGTGCTACAGACCAAAGAAAAAGTTTTCTTCCATGAGAGCTTCCTATTACTTATCCACCCTAGTATGGTTTACCCTTTTACCACTGATCAATGAAATTTCATACCTAAGTCATTTTCTCAGTGCACCATCACGATAAACAAGCAAACAAAAACAAAATTTGTAGTTTCCAACACTTTCTCTTTAGCCAGTTGTGATATTGGGTAATTGTTTCTCATTCCCAGATTTTTGATACTTAAAAAAAGAGCTATATTGACATGAAAATTTGATGAACCTCTAGTTGTTTAGTTGTTCAAAGAGCAGGAATCTCTTGAAGTTGGGTGTCTTCTTTTTAATTAAAACTAGCATGCACTTGTACACCATACTACAATGCTGTTACCATAGAATCACAGAATCCTAGAACAGGCTGGGTTGAGTTGGATTGTCTTAAAAGGGTCATCTAGGTCCAAGCCCCTGCCACAGGCAGGAACAACTTCCACTATCCCAAGTTGCTCCAAGTCCTGGCCAACTCAGCCTTGAATGCCTCCATGGACGGAGCAGCCACAACTTCTCTGGAGAACCTGTGCCTGTGCCTTACCACCTTCATTGTAAAAAAATTCTTTCTAATACCTAATTTAACCCTACACTCTGTCAGTTTGAAGATATTCTCCTTTGTCCTGTCACTCCAGGCCCTTGTCCAAAGTCCCTCTCTAGCATTCTTGGAGCCCCTTTAGGTCCTAGAAAGCTGCCTCTCTGAAGCCTTCTCTGCTCCAGCTGAACACCCCCTATGCTCTCAGCTTGTCTCCTTATCAGAAGTACTCCAGCCCTCTGACCATCCTTGTGACCTCCTGTGGACTCACTTCAACAGTTCCACATCCTTCTTATGTTGGAGCCCCAAGAGATGGTTTCACAAAAGCAAAGTAAAAGGGAGATTCAGCTCTGGTGATCTGGAAAGTTCTAAGTTGTGACAGACTAAACTTGGTGCCTGTAAGTTTGCCTTTTTTGCAGCATACTTGGCTTCTTGGGCTTCTGTGATCAGAGTCCTAACCACTATGTTATAAAAATGCAGGGTTAAAAAGAAACATTATTATTTTCTCATCAAACATATCTCAAGCTAGTGTACAATGATACCATAGCAGGGTCATCCAAGCTGGGTGTCTGCCCAGAAATTATAAATAACTAGAGTATTATTACTTATTTTATATAAATATAAACACATCCACCATCACACATATGTTCATGTGTTTATAAAATGAAAAGGCAATACAACATGGTAAACTCTCTGAATTTACTAAAGTAAATTGATGAAGTTCCTATTCTAGCTTGAACAAAATATTAATTCCAGTACAAAGTGAGTTACCAGTAAAGAGGCAAAAACTAGTGAGAACAGATGGTTTTACCCCTATTTATGCTACTAGGAATGGAAGGAACTTAATTTCTTGTTCATTGAGGTTTCATATTAAATTAGGCAATATTGTAGTTAGATGTAAGACAGTTTTGGGTAAAATTGTCCTGATTTTTCTTCTACCCGACATGGTTTATCCTAACTTGCTGAACTTAACAGGACCAGACATCCATTAACCTACAGACCTGTTAACTTCTCCTGCTTCTCCTGAGCTGAGGATCTGGTCCAGCGGCATTTTTCACCTACATAAATTACATGGGAAGAATTATTCTCCTAAATTACACCAGAATCACACCTTTAGAATTAAAAAATAGGGAAAGGCAAATCAGAAGAAGCAGATGGAGGAAGAAGAACCTTGCAACAAACAAACAGAAGGAAGCCTCATTCATTGTTCTGAGCAGATGCTTGCATGTGGGAACTGAAATAATGCCCTGTTTAGGTAATACGGCTTTGGAAACAATGAGGCACTGTGGGTTAGGCACGAAGACAGAGCCTGATACTTTTCCAAAGCAACAGGATTGTTTTAGCTGTTCAGCATGCGCAGGGCCACACTGAGAACACTCAAACCCTTTTCCTCCCCAAAAGCTTAGCCAGCCTCCCTCCACACCCGCCTTGACCAGTGAAGTGGCAGAGGGGAGGGAAGTGAGGGAAAGGCAATGCTGTCCAATGCCACTATGAGGTGGTGCTGATCTAATCTCCCTGATCAGAGCTCTTGATTTGATTTAGGATAGCAGTTGTTAAGAGCAGAAGGGGCTGCTGGCCTGAATGGCAACCCTCTCAGCCAGCCACACTTTCCAACTGTCCTGAATATTTAAAAAAAATAAAGGAGAGGGGGAAGAGAGGCTGAGAAAGAGAGAGACTCAAAGAACAAGAGAACAAGCCTACAAAGAACAGTGGCCGCAGCTCACTCAGAGGAATTCCATTAAATGAACTCATCCGTCATCTTGCCTTTTATTGATGAGTGGCATTTCTTGGCGGCAAGTGACATGGCAGAACAAATGGCATCAGAGCCCTGGCTTCCTCTTCCACTGCACACAGAGACACACAAGCCCCAAAACAATGAGTCATTACTTATTACATCCATTATTAACTCAGCTCAGGCTCATTAGGCATGGAAATTGAGGAGGAAAAACAGAAAAAAGGACCAAACCAGGAGCTAACTAGCATCAAGCACCCACAGATTTAGGAAAAGGGTGTGGTGGGATGGGGAGGGAGGCGGGCAGTTAATCTGGTACTCAGCACTTGTGACATTGTTAAACCCTGAGGGTGGTGGGTAGTTGATCATATGTTTTCCTTTTTCTGACATGATTTCATTGAGGACTGTGCTTTAAAGCAACAAGGCCAAACGAACAGGAACGTAAGAACTACGCCATTAACTACTGCAAGACCTTCAGAATAAAGTTTGTCAAGAATGATACAGTTTTATTAGAGGAATCTCAGATGAACACACACACAAAAAAAAAAAAAAAAAAAAAAAAAAAAAAAAAAGAAAGAAGACAAATGGAGCTACTAAAATAGCCAATCAAGTCAAATGCAAGCATTTTCTTGGAGAGGAGAGTGAAATGGATATCCTGTGTGTCTTCCTGTCTGTGCCACTGGATGAATTTCACTGAAGGCAGGTTTTCTAAGAGTTAGATACCTAGCCTAAAAGGTGCCATGTACAAATTTCCTTTTCAGTCAAGGGAGAGCTATATTTTTGTTGCTGGATGACTTGTCCAATCTTTAAAAAAAAAAGGCATATAATACAGTTTAAATTAACTTCTATATCAAGGTGTAGATATCTCTCTTTTTGCTCTCAAGGAAGCCTAGATGGCCAGTTTTGATGGAGCATATGATTTATAAACTGCTAAAATTAAATGAGTTGGACTGTTGTTATCTTAGCTCTTGTCTGACTATGATGGCAACTGTTTTCTAGACTGATGTGTAAACAAGATTTTTTTCCACTTCCTTGACTACTCAGAAGTAGAAGAAAATCCTGAAATGTGTCCATTCACACACAAATAAATAATTAAATAAATAAAGAGAGAAATAAAAACATTCAGAAAAATAATATAATGTGAGCCAAAGGACGACTGATAAATCTAAAATGGAATTGAGTGGATCTGAAAATCACAAGGTATATGGACCCAGTCAAATCAAATGAGACAACAGTAATACCCAGTAAAAGCAAGGCTGTCTGCATTGTTTTAGTCACCCATTCAGGAAAAAGGAAAATTATTCCAAATATTTGTACCAGGTTCAATACAATTCAAGTTTACAACTTATCTCCTCTAATTTATTTATTTTTCTTGGCTAGATTTCACCTTTTCTTTGTCAGTGCCCTTTGGCTTAAGGTTGAGATAAAATAAAAGAGATTGCTGAAGTACTGAGAAAGACCACTGTTATTTCAAAGATTAGCCAGAGTCAGGGGGGATATCTTGAAAATTCTCAAAGGAGTCCCATCAGCCTGTGAAGCAAATGGGGACTTGATGTCAGTGCATGTAGTCCTCACCTCTAAGAACAGACTTACAGGTGGACTTTGAAACCTCTGTGGTACTTCCTCAAATTATTTGGCACAAGATAGGATTTAAGATTCACATTGTGAATGCAACTAAAGAAATTAAATTAGTACTTGAAGTAAGTAGCTATATTTTCAATGCAATCAAGAGAATTTGTTAACAGCTTTGATTTCTGAATCCAGGTAGTACCAAACTGATTTATTTTGTGGCAGCAAAAAGACTTGCTATGTAGACCTCTTCCAACTTCTGCCTTATACCTGCTGTAATAGGAAGTGGATAACTTAAGATCTTGCATGTTTATCTCCTCTAGAGGTTTGCTGGGAACAGGCAGTAGTGGGGAGTAGAGCCAGATTCCTTCCAAGTTAATCTTGGCAAGAACATGGGTATTAAAGGCTGTTCTTCTGCTAATTAATTCTGAAAAGAAGCATGGAAGATAGTTGTGGTGCTTGACAGCTGTCCTAAATATCTTAGTGTCGAGGTTGGTTAGCACATGCCACTGATCAGATTCTCTCAGCTCAGATGCAAAAATTGCAGTCATCTTGTGCATGAATTAACAGAACTGGAAAAAAAAAAAGAAATGGAAGTAAGTCCTTCTTAATATTGTAATTCAGCCGATATTTCCCTGTATTCTTTTCATCACTATACAGAGGCAGTTTACAAGTTTTCAGTGTTACTTAAAAAACTTATTTTATTAAACAGAATAGAAAGCATCACACCCATTTTCATCTCTTTTTCTTCCCATTTCAACATTTTCTTCTCTCTATTAAAAATAAACCAAATAATAGAAAATATAAGGAATCAAACTTTCAGGCATAGGAGATATATCATTATTAGTCCTGTGGCATTGTGATGGGTTTCATTCATGCACAACAACAAAGAAATTATTCTTATATCAATAAATATTTTAAATAATCATCTGTAATATATCTGTGAGCTACATTTTACTTTTAATCTCAGAAAACACCATTTCTTAGACATATGCTTTCAGAGAAGATATAAGAAAGAAAAGATTTTAATTTGACCTACATGTCATTGTGGCCAAATGTCCCCATTTATTCTACTGTTTGAAATTCAGAAAAGAAAATTTACAAGCTATATGCTGGGCTTTTGATTTTGTGGCAAGCAGAAGAGTAGCTGAAATCAACTGTAGCATTTTGCCAATGACTCAGAATGTGTTAAAAAAGGCAAGAAAAAAAAAAAAAAAATAGATGCATTCACATGGCTTATTTTTCTCCAATTAATTCTGAGGCATCTGTTTTGAACATTAAAAAGCATTCACTTTGTAAATATATAGCTATTAAAAAGAAAAATCATAGGTAGTCTTTGCAAGGTATCTACCTTCCCAAAATCTATGAGACATGCATGAGTTAATTTAGAAGCTCAGGAGCTTTAGATCTCTTGAAGCGGATGAGTTTCTCTAGATGCTCAGGCAATATCCCTGACACTACTCTCATTTGCCACCTCTGGAACCCACTGTGGGAAATCATTGCTCATAACTTGCAGCACCACAGCACAGTCCACAGGAGACATATGGTTGCTTTGGATGATCACCCTCTCCTGTTCAGAGCACTTGACACTGAGGATACAGTCTTGCAATGAGCTTTAATTACTCATCAACTTTCCCTTCAGCTGGGCCTGTTCCAGGGCCAGGCTTAGGGGAGGGAATAATTTCACCTTGTGTGAAGTGTCTGTAGAGCAGAAATATAAGGGAGTCCATACTTCAGTCTCGTTAAAAGAAAGAGAAATAGGAACATCTAGGGCACAATTCAATGACCCATTTTTTGACTTGCACCTTGGGATTAGATGAATTGTGCCTTAAATGTGCTTGATTCTCCATCGATTACAGGGACTCAAGTGACTGCCTCAGATGTCAACAGTCTGGGCAGATGAATCTCACCCAGGAGGTTTACATTTTATTTAATGACTTTGCATTAAGGAATCAGAGACAAGGCACGTGGGAAAACACCAGCAACGAAATATCATTCTCCCCTGCTTGTGATACGGTGATATTTTGTGCTAATGTTTTACAACTGCTGTTCATTTGCTTCCTTCTTTGCAGTGTCTGCAGTATGAGGGGGCTGGAGGTGTCTCAATTCCACCCTCAGCTGCCATTGCAGGAGAAATCCTAATTTGGTATGGTACAATATGCCAGTCTCTGAGGTTAGCTCAGCAGCAGCTAAAAGACAGATGTAAAATCACTAGCTGATGATTTTACATCAGAGGAGTGAATGTAAAATCAATGAGAAGTTTTAAAATGGGGAATGGCTTAAAATTAACAAGGAAAATTAAGTCAATGTTTGTTTTAGCAAACAGAAAAAAATTCCCTCTCTCAGGCTAAGACTATGATTAACAGCACACTGGAAACGAAAGATATTTTAGCAGAATCAAGTATTAAGCACAGGTTTTTGATGACAGAACCACATCCTACATCTCTCTGAATATTTGCTGATTCAAACAGTCCAATATTATAGGACAAAATATGCAATGGAGTTGAAAATTATGTTACATTATGGGAAAGCAATCAGCTTGGGGAAAATAAAATAAAATATTTTCTAAAGAGAAAGATTTTTTCCTGAATTTTAATTTTTCTTCATTTAAATATGTCATTATTTGTAAAAAAATATACTTATTTTTCACCAAAATTTTAATTTCTTTTCTCCCATTCTTTTTTTTTTTTTCACTTACACTCCTTTTTGCTGGGGTTGAGGAGGGGAGTAGGGGCAAGGAAAAATAAAAAAGAAAAGCAGGAAAAAAACACCAAAATAACTAAGAAAGACATTTAAATGAAGAACATAGATTATTACAGTACCATACTTGATTTTTTCACCTTTTTCTTTTCCTTTTTCCACTTTATTTGAAAAAAATGAAAGTGAAAATTGAAATAAGCCCCTTGTAATGAAAAGGATTTTGAACTTGAACTTCTGCTAGTTCTATTGTTGCTCTGTAAAGGTCAAGAACAAGCTAAACTTTAATTGTATATTCCCAAGGAAATCACAATGAAATATTCATGTTTACAGAGAAAGAACCTTGAAACTTTTGTATTTTAAATGTTTCTGCACATATTTCTAAGTGAACATTTGAGTGTTTTGGTCTATAGACAGCCCTTCAAAGCATTTAAGATGCTGTGTTGAAACATCTCTTACATAAAACACTCCTCACTGAACCCTGTCTCAGAGATTTACGTATTTCCTATCAGCCTCCTCTCTAAGATGTGAGACCAGATGTGAGCTGGCAGATTACAGCTTGGGTGTTTGCACTTCTCTGACATTTTCCTGTATTCGTCTATCTCTTTCCCCATTCTGGAAAAAAGTGTAATTTGGGGTAAGTGTAATTCTTAAAACACATTTCTCATGTGTTTTAATTCTGCACTTCAATGTAAGGTTGTATGTGTAAAAATATTATATATACATATATACAGCTTTATAGATGTAGATGTTTATGTGTAGCCCAACTGGCCAAGAAACATCTGCCTGCATTGCTGATATTATAAGCTAAGAGTTCTAAGAGCTATGTTTTATTTTGCATGCCCTTGGTTATATTTTTTACCACTTAATTTTAAAGGAAAATTCTTCCTATTGTTAACAGTTTTCTCATCCTCTCCTGTTACGGTTTCAACTCAGTTACTCACACAATTTTAAAATGAGATGACTAAGCTAGATTAAAATGGGTTTTACTCTGTTGAGAGCCAGACTAGACAAATAGTGGTCTTTGGACAAAAAGTTTGCCTCATTTTCTAAAAGGGGTGCAACTTTGGGACGGATAAATCAACTTCTTCAAATATCTGCTTTATTATTTCTATTTTTCCTGTCTATGTCTGTGTCCACTTCTGTCTTCACTCTGCCCCAGCTATGTACATGCCTAAATTCTAGACCAAAAAAAGGGAGAAAAGGCCCTCCATTTACACAGCTGCGGTGTTTTCTGACTCTTGTGAAAGACAACAGTTGTGGTTTCTTACCAGTGACTTATAGTAAAGATAGGTGCCGTATCAGTATCCATATTAAATGTACAGCATAAATATAAATATTCTGGGATTCTTCCAGACAAAAATTACTAAGATCCAGACCCTGTAGCTTTAGAACTCTCTGGGGAATCTGCAACAGTGGATGAGCTCTACATCATAATACTGAGATTGTGCATGAGATATAAAAATTTGAGGCAGCATGGCAAGGATTTTTAAATAATAGTTTTTAACTGATTTCATAAATCTAAAATATTAAAAGGAGAGTACAACAAGTTATATATATCACATTATATAAAAAAGAGGAAAAATAATATCTTACAAATACAAGATAATTTTCAAACCCTGACGGCCTTTTAGAACATGCAGTATAATGAAACATCCAAATGAACCTGCATGGCATAGTGTAATGTATTTAGTCAAGGTCTTCTTTTTATTAGATCCTTCATATACAGTCATGTAAAGCACATAAAGTGCTTGGTATGTTTTATCAATCCATTTGTTCCCTATCTAGATTTACATTTCTTCCTCAGAAAAAAAAAAAAAAAAAAAAAAAAAAAAAAAAAAAAAAAAAAAAAAAAAAAAGATAAGATGACCTCCCTAACACACTATTTTAAGATTCAGATATTGGATGCAAGCTTTTAATTGCTATGACAGCAATGTGTTTACTGTGTCTAAAGATATGCAAACTGCTTTGTAAGTAATTCAATAGTCTAATATGTGTTTGTCTGTGGTATTTTTTCTGTTAGGGGCTGATCCAAAACTCTTTGAAGTCCATGGTTTTTTTTCTACTGACTTCAAAGGGCTTTTGGCTCAGACCCTTATCCTTAAACACTGAATAGATTAAAAACTGATTTGTGGATATCTTGCAATGTCAAAAGGATTAGGAAAAAGCCAGTCTCTACAAAATTATGTATCTGGCAAACAATATTTAACCATATTCTATTGATATATGTATTAATAATTAACTGGTACCACAATGGCATATGTACATTTTTGTGCTGGCAGAACAGTGCAGAAGAAAAAATACTGAATATGGAAATATTTAATGATAACCTTGTATTTTATACATAGCTTCACCAAAGTCTATTCCAAGAGTGAGGCCACTGGAGTATTCAAGGATGCACAACCATTTCCTAGGCAGAAGTTCCTTCCCAGATGTTCACTTTGACCTGGGGCAATTCAATCAAAGTCTGTAAGGTTTCCAACATTTCTAGTGGGGATTTATTTTTAAAAATGTGGCATATGGATTTTTCTGGCAATAATGAAATATAGCTGTGCACACTCCATTAAGTAAGATGAGACTTTAATCCTTAAAACTGTTTGAGTAACTGGAATTGGAAAGTTGGGAGCTGGGAAAAAGAGAATAGGTTGAGGGTGAAGAAAGTGAAGAACTTCAGGAAGGACATTTTAAGAGGTGACCTGGGGAAAATATGGAATGAACCATTTGGGATACCTGGATTTAAAGGACATATAACCATTCCTGAAAAGGTGGATAGATGTAGGAAGGTAAAATAAACTTAATAAGAAAAAAAAAAAAATAAAAATCAGATAAAAAGGTAAAGAGTGACTTAATGAAACGACTTAAATAAGTAGATTTTGGGTTTTTTTAATACTTCTGGAATTATTTCTCTATTTCAACCTCTCACAAGTTAAAAGCATTAAAATACTTCTTTGGATAATTAACTGGCTTGGTTTACACTCTAGCACTTTTCAAACTTTCAAAGCAGGATGAGAGGCTTAAGAATCTCTGCTTCCATAAATTCAGTTCCAGTTTCAAAGAAATTAAAACACCAGTAGACAAAGCAGAGAGAAAAATAATGTCATTCAATATTCTGGGATTTCTTATGGATATAGGGTCTGATCTTTTAGTTTGTACAAATTACACACCAACACAAACTGGGAATGCCAAGATTTTGAAGGAACATTTTCCCTATATAGCTCCAGGAGGCCTAATCACAGAAATATAGAATGTCCTTTATGAATAAATGGCTGTGCACACCTACATAGATGTTTCTGTATGTGTTAAAGTAACTCCCCTCCTTACATTTAGCAGATATGAGCATTACTGAGTCCATTTGGCACTTAGTAAATAATAAATAACAACAATGATAGCAAGAACAACAACAACAAAGATCAACTATAATAATTTAATTCCATGTAATTGAATCATTTTCTGTCCAACAATGGGAGTGGGGAGTCCATTATGGCACTCAAATTGTTTGCTAAATGTGAGCCTTTCTACAGAGCAGCTGAAGCAGCTGCCGCTGAGGTCTTGTTGTACTGCAGAAACACTCAACTGGCCAAAACTTTCTGGTGCAGAGACATCAATCTCCCTCCCTGCTGGCTGCTGAGTTCACTCTGTAGACAGCCAGTGTTGCTGTCAGCTCTGTGCCCTCAATGGACAACAGAGCTCACTAAAAATGCACCAGAGTAGAGCATTGAGTTCTGCATGAGCAAAAGAGGTTTGCATTGCCAGTGACATTGGCAGTAGAGTTTGTGGGTTTGGTAGGAAATGAAGGATTTTTAGGGGGAAATTAATGTTATCTTCTTCATTGACTCAAATGCAGAGAATTAGTGTTGTACCTTCTTTTGTTCTTTCTTTAGTCTAAAGAGATATTGTGTAAAGGATCAGAGATGTCTAAGAGACTATTAAAGTATGTAGATGTTTGAGATAGTTTGTCCATTGCAAAAGAGCCAGTAAGGCTCATACATGTAACAACCCACACTGAAAAATGTAACTTTAGACACAGTTTAAGCATATAAATCTATTATAATTTCTCACAAAATCCTATCCTAACTGCTGGGGCATCTCAGTATTCACAGGTGGTTTTGTTTTTGTTTTTTTTTTTTTTTTTTTTTTTTTTTTTTTGACGCAGGACTTACAAAATTCCATACAACTCCATTACTGCCTGTAGCCAAAGCTATCATCTTGACACAGGCAAGCAATCCAGCAGCTGCTTTCACCACAGTCTGCTTAGGTGGCATTGCTGGGTTTTGTACAAATCAGTCTGTCTTGTTCTGAAGTGCACACTGCACTGATTAAAAATTCCCCCCACCTTTTTTTTTTTTTTTTCCCTCCCCCTTTCCATCCTATGTAATCCAATGATCTCTGAGAAGCTGGGATCATTCCTTGATTTTACTAACTGTAATCATATACTTTCTTTTTGCAGTATTTCCCGTTCAGCTCAGTTTTACTAAATCATAAACTTAACTGCATTAGGTCTAGTGATATGCAAATGATTCCTTTAAAAATCCACCCCCTAAGCTCTGGAGACATGTGGGGTGTAATACTTGCAGAAATCAGAGAGCTTCTGGGGTTCATCTGTTGCTAGTCCTGTCAGAAGTGACATCCCTGAATATACACTGATGTCTTCTACCTCTCATCCCTCCCTCAAAGTACTTGTTTGCAGATTGTAGCATTTTTGAGTCTTTGAAGTAGCACCTACAACTAAACTGCCACCCACACTTTCCTCTATTTAGGTCAGAGTGACTTCAAACTGGAGAGAAAAAACCACACATGCACAGGCACACATGCACACGCTCGCACAAACAAAACTGATGCGGAGAAAATCAAATAATGAGGCGCAGCCACCCAAGGCTGGTGTGAAAATCAACATATGGGGAATTATTGTGAACACTGGGCTCGGCTTCAAATGGGCTTGTTTTGCCTGGAATCCTGAGATGAGCTGAAAAAGGCAGAGTTGGTTGCTTTGCTAATCATTGAGCTACCTGCAGAGAAACAGGCCACCACAAGAAGAAACAAAACAATAGAGAAATAGATGCAGAGGGAGCTGCATGGAGTAGGATTGGCACCTCCAAGAGCACTCCCAAAACTTCTGGTTAGAAATACTTTCTGTGGCAGTGTTACCAAAGCCAGACATTGGACTTTAGACCCTCCTCTGTAGCTGAGACATCTACACAGAGAGGATTCCAACATTATCAAGGGGAATGACTTCATTTCACTGGGTTGGGTACTGCCAACACCAGAGGCTGTGGTGGGCCACTGCTTCAAACACTAAAATAGCACATAAAGCGTGGACAGGAGGATTGTTCTGTGGTTTTGTAATCCAGAAGGATGTCACTTCATAGGGCAGGTTTTTAAGAAGTAGGGTAAAACAACTAAAAAACCAAAAGAAAATGTTTTTGAAAGAGTGTGTGTGTGTGTGTGTCGGGGCTGGGAGGGGGCAGGGAGGGCAGAATCATAAATACCTTACAGAATTCCATCTACATGATAAGGGACATAGAGAATATGGCACCACTGCCCATGGCAGGAGAGTTACAACTACATGACCTTTAAGGCCCCTTCCAACCCAAAGCATTCTGTTATTCTATGATTCAAGAAAGGAAACTATCCAAAATAAAAAGAGGTGGGTGGATTCAGTTCATAAAGCTCTAATCTTTGTTTGATGTCTGAAACTAGAAAGATGAGACAACCTTGGAAGATGCCCATCTCTCTCATCACACTTAGACAATCTCATTAGGTTTTCATAGTCTAAATTATATAATCTTGGAAAGGCAGAAAATATTAGTTTAATTTTATTATTTTATTCATATTTATCTGGCTGTTAGAATAATAATATGTAAGTGCACAAGCTGAACAACATGCATATACAGATTTTATATAAAGGAATGGTTAATGCTGAGCATGCTCTGGTAGAATAATTCCTCCTTACCAAAATTAAGAAATGTAATAGCATAAAGAGGTGTTAGAATTCAGATTTAATTTTTTTTCATTAAAAAAAAACCCAAAAATTGTAATATAAGTCTGTATGAAAACAAACAAACAAACAAAAATGTTAAAACTTACCAGAAAAAATAATCTTAAAAATATCATGATTTCTAAGAAGAGGGACTTCCTTTATCCTTTTGGGGAAAACAGAGGATTTCAATATGACAAAAAAGACGAAAAATACTGCCAAGTAATATAATTTTCGTTAACTTAGAGTTATTAAAATGTTATTAAAATATATTTTACAAAACTGAATGTGTATTTTGTATCCAAAGAGAAGTGCAATGTTAAAATGCCATTGCAAGTCCAGACAGTACTTATCTAAAAGTAAATAAGCGAATGCCAATACGATGTGAAGGCTTGTCCACATTAACATTTCTGTTTCAGATTTTTCAGTGGATTCCCTGACATTTCCTTGCAAGTGTACTTAGACCTGATGATGGTTAAACTCCCTGTAGACCACCAGTGCACTCCATATGCCCAGAGATGTGTAGTTTCAAGACCCCACTGAAAAAGGCTGTCCCTTGGAATGAAAATGATACGGAGGTGCTTTCCAGCCATTGACACAAGTAAATACTGACAGATTAATGGGATTGCATTCCTGAGAAACATGAGGTGGTAAAATGTGGCTGAGCTGGTGTGTGTGTGCCTGTGTGCATGTAATACAGTTATAACCATGCCAGCAAAGAAAATATTACCAGCACTAAGATGCTACAAAGATCTTAGCACCATATTGTATTGTAGTAAACATTTCTTTCTTTGTTCCGCTGTAGTTTTATACCCTTCTTAAAACACATTATTGAGAGTGATTCCCATATCCCCTAGTAGTGATTAGTCAGTCATGAGTGAGAAAGTTTCAAAAGAAATTGTGTATATATACAATAAAATGATTTTTCATTTTTATAGCTGTAATAAAAGCATTGGAAGAAAAAAAAAGGGAAAGGAAAACAAAACCCAGACAAACAAACAAACAAACAAACAAAATAAAACATCAAACGCTACTAAAAGGAGAAATAAAAGACACAAGTAACAATGGCAGGTCAGGATTCAGATAGAGCATTTGAATCATACAGGAAATGTGAAAAGCATTCAGCACTGGTATTCAACCAGCAATCTGCATAAAACAAGGAGATATTATTCCCAAGGTGATGCACATCTCTCACCCAGGCAAACTCAAGCTAACTAGAAAAGTCAAGCACTTATCATTAAAATTATGTGAAGGATTATAAGAACAACATCCTAGTCATTTTTAGAGAAGAAACACAAACTATAAAATCCCTAATGCCAGTTATTTAGTGAGGTGTAGGTTTCGTTTTCTTTCCCATCTTTTTCTTTCCTTTCAGCTTGACAAAGATAACTTGTCTAAACAATAGAAATACCTCCTGTGCTGCACCAGTTCAATCCGAAATCTATCAAGGTAATAATGTGGCTTGAAAAACCATCACAGAAGCTCACTGAAAATATTACTGAACATACACCCCAGAGAGGTAATATGGCTTATGGTTCCCATCAGGGAGATGAAAATCAAGTTAAAATACAGGCTAAGTGACATGCCCAGAGTCTCACCAGTACTTTGTGGCAGACTGAGGGTGTGAACTCAGGCTAATGTTCTGATCAGCACTTGACTACATAGACTTTGATTTAAATAGCTTAGTTAAAACAAAGATAGGTGTAAATCCTGTACTTGAACCCAGAAAAATGAAGCAGAGAGTGGAAGTAATTTGCATATATGTAACTTGAGAGAGATCTGTCAATTAAACATATTATTTTAAAGACTGAAAGTATTGATTTAAACACAAGACTATGCGTTCTGAGAAGTCAGGGTTTTTTTTTTTTTTTTGGTTGACTTTTGTCTGCTGATGTTCTGCTCTCAGATAATAATTGTTATTCAGCAAGAATTTGGGTGATATTATATGAATAATCTGAGATGTGCAGAAGCCTAAATTTGCCACGTATATAGCAAGATCTTACACAGTATTAGATTATTCCTAGAATCAGCTGGAAAAAAATAATATGAAAGACATTTATGACAACATCCAGGCTCACAGATACTAAGGATATTTGTGGGGTTTTACCTTGTTTTCTTCTGTTAGAACAGGGCTTAAATGCTCGAGAGATACTGTTCGTGTTTGGACTCAGGTGTTTATTAATTCTTATCTATAATACAGTCTCACAAGTTGTGAGTTCTAGCTAACAAAGTGAAAAATGGTTCTGCGTTGAGCCATGACCTGCTGCTGCATGTCCTAGAGGTAGAGCTGAGCTAAGCTGATCTGTGTTGGGAACTTGGAGAGCTGGTTGGGAGGTAAGCAGCCAGGTGGCTAGGTTGGTTCCATCACAGGGCTCTTTGGCATATGTAGTGGAGTTTCCTTATCTTCAATTACCAAAGAACCTAGACTGAAAATATTCTGAGCCCAGAAGCTAGGATTACAGCGGAACTGGATGGTATTGTTAGTTACTGGGGAAAGATCACACCTTGCTCAGAGGAGACACTGTAGTCGATATGTAATCAAGCGTTTACTGTGCAAGAGTGCTGTGCTGCTACCACTGTAAACTGCCCATTTGGAAAAATCCATGACAGCTGTTTAGAAAGACCTGCCACTTCCTGTTGTTGCTGCAGAAGTTTCATCCTATGCTCTTTTGCCAGAGTCTGTTTTGGATCTACTTCCCTGTATATTTTATGTACTTAAGTCTTCTCCATCAATTTGGTGATTAGTGTCTCAGTGATAACTTTCTGGTTCTGTTGTAATGCATTAATTTGGTTTATATTGTATTTTATCAGATTTGAAATCTGTATCAAATGGTTTGTCCTTACTCAGAGGGAACCTAACTCTTCCACTCCCACCTCTCCCTTATTGGGTAGCGTCTTGTCCTGCCTCTGGGCCCTGCCCCCTGGGGAAAAGGCCCGAGCATGGGCGGGGCTGACCACTCTGGCACCAAGAAGGGATCGGGGAAGATCTCCAGCCAAAGCAGGGCAGGACTGGAGAATAAAGTAATATCTTCCCCCCGACAAAGAGCAGGCTCTTTCTTTTTGCCATCGGTGCTCATCTAGTCTCGTGGAGAAATAAAACATGGTTCTGAAAACTTCTTCTATAAACTGGTACCTACGCTCTTTGTGCTCTAGTGACTGACAGTCTCAGCAGGTCAATTTGTCACAGGTTTCACAATACAACTTCAGCCACTCTTTTTTGTGGTAAGGGCAGAAGTCTGGTCACTGACTGGTCAAACCAACTGCCTCTGAAGATATTTCCTCTTTCTGCCTTCTTCTTCTTCCTCTTCTTCATCTT